>NW_017306815.1:444221-471380 GCF_000935625.1 Nanorana parkeri
GGAGGGGAGGGGGGCGGAGGAGGGAGCCGCTATTACAGCAGCATGGCCGAGCAGTGAGGAGAGAGAAAGCCGCTCGGCCTGGATCTGACAGCCGGCAGCTCTCTCTCTCCTCACTGCACATGCTGCTGTGACAGCGGCTCCTTCCTTCGCCCTCCGGCGGCTTAAGTGCTTCCTTCACTTCTCCTCGGATCCCCCGCTGCCTCTGCCTGGGAAAGCATCGGGGATCCAGAGAAGGAGTTGCAACCCCCCCTGTGTGAGTGGCCTATATGTACCGATCCTCTGTGCAGGACAAACACTGGAGCGATCAGCTGACCACTCCAGTGTTTGTAAATAGCTAGGGACACATAGTACTATGTGTCCTCAGTTATGAATGAACAGGAAGTGCTTTACATCACTTCCTGTTCATTCATGAGTTTCGCAATGGGGAGTAGCACTCTGTACAGAGGCTCCTTCCCATTCAGAAACTGGATGATAGTAAATAGTTTCTGTGCTTTTCATTCATTCAGAGGACTTTGTGTCCCCAATTTATTTTTCTATTGTAAAAGGGCAAAAGGGAAATATCAGGGGGCTGTTTAGTCCCCTAATATTTCCCAGAAGCCCCCCCCAACAAAAAAAATTAAAATTAAATAAGAAATAATAATAAAAAAATAAATAAAACAAAATCCTGGAGGCTGGGTGATGTCACACACCTGTTGGGGGGGGGCATGCTTTTTTTTTGCCTCAGACGCAAAAGGAGCTAGCTACGCCTATGCTCCCGTGGTGCTTGTGTGGCTGCCGGCTGAATGTGTTAGATGCCGCAGACGGAAAGGGGGCCGGACACATCTCCCCGTGTGTAATGTCGGCCACATGAGCACCGCAGGAGGACAGGATGCCGGCGCCTCTAGAACACACTGGAATGCAAGCCGGCCAACTCCCTGCGTTCAGTGGCGGGGGGGTGTATTGAAGTCAATGGCACCGCAGCCATGCCCCCCCACCCCCCCACAGTGCGATCGCCCGCACCCGGAACACAAGCACATTAGTGCCTGCATTCCGGTCCAGTGAAATCTGCAAAAATAGTGCTTGCAGCATTTTTGCAGCTCGCAGTGCCTGCGTTCCAGGTGCGGGCGAGGGGCGTGGCTGCGGTGCCATTGACTTCAGTGCACCGTCATGCACCCTCCCGCCCCGAATGCAAGTGTTTTTTCGTTGGTAGATCTCATTGAGCTCGTCATTTGAAAAGTAGATCTCCAGACGAAAAATTGTGGGCGCCCCTGCTTTAGATAGTATCTACCTCTACATAAGCAGTCAATAAATTCTGTGAAGGAGGAGTGAAAGGAAGGTAGACTCTGGACTTGGTTAATAATGTGACAATTAAGGTTTTGAAAGTACTACACAATGGTCTTTTTCCAATCCTGTGTGCTACCACAGCATCACAGCAATGATAGATGATGAAAATTAGGTGCGAGTAGGCCAGCTGGCATGTAGCGCCTCATATCACCATTATGATCACAAACTAACCTTTTAATGGCCGTGGCACGCTTCCCTCCCTTGCTGCCCAGATAAGCTAGACATTGCTTGATCACGGACAGAGAATCTGCAACGCTTGTGTCACTGACTGAACGTCGTCTCACTCATGTGACCAGCAAGGCGTTGTAACAAGTGACTATTTGCTCTGCACCTTTTAGCAATCCTTTTGGCTGAAGGACTGCTAAAAGAGGCGGAGCTGAAAGTGACACTAAACTCAGGAGTTAAACCTTAAAAATGCATTCAAGTACCTTAACTATTAACACAAATGTATCTTATTTGTGTGTCACTCACTTACTAATTTGTATTGAGATTGTAGTCCATCATGAGAGTGAGCTTGAAGTGGTGACTACTTTACAACACACACAGGGACCATGGGGCACAAAAGTAGCCACCCCCCAGAAGGAAGGACAATGTCAGAACCAATTCAGAGATGATTTGAGGATCAACGGCCCAGTGATACACAAATAAGATACATGTTTAATAGTTAGGGTACTTACGGTATATGCATTTATAAGGTTTAACTCCTGACTTTAACATCACTTTCAGTAGGTTCTGAGGTGTGCCCTAGAAACACGTTAACCCTGTCTACTCATTGCTGGAAGTCAGCTTCTCTGAGAGCTGATTGAGCAGCGCTGTGGTGCTCGATTGGCTGTTAAGCCTCCATAGAAAGAAACTACTGGATATGCTTGGTTTTATACTTTGCTTGTGAGTACATTACTTCTTTTAGTCATATATAAATAAACGATTCTTCAAATGGAGTGGGCGCTCTTTGTTGTCTCTTTCTCGTATAGATATCAAGGTTCCCTGCGTTGTGGAGCTGCCCCATGTATGATCAGGTTTAATTAAGTGAAGAAAAGGCTGTGGATGATTGCTTTGCGTCGGGAGTGAATAGACTTTACATTGTGTTGTCACTTTAAAAATAGCACCTACATAGGTGTATGGGGACTAATCAGCATGGAGGCAGGGCTTAACATTTCGAAAATACAACAATGTCAGAATGATAAAACAGGTAGTGTCTGCTTTACCCACGTGTCACTGTGGTAGCATAGGTTCCCCAATATTACAAGTGCGCTATAAAGAAAAGAAGTATGCAGGCTGCCATTGATGACTTCTCACTCTGAAAATGCTGTCCGTTTGGCTGAATTCTGACCCTCTGAGTCAGGAATTTGCAGCAAGAATGCAGAACAGGATGTCTGACATCACTCTGACCTTCCTGATCTGCATTCTTGCATGGGGTCAAACTCAGAAAGTCCTGAAACTTGTATGTCACCATAGCAGCCAGGCAAGCTGCCCTTTCAGACGGAAGTCAGCATATTTCTCCTTGACTTTAAAAATGAACTTTACTTACCAATTGAATGTCTTTCAAAATAGTTACTTTTAAGGCATGCCAACTATCAAATAATATAAAGGCATACCAAGTAACAGTGTGTTTACTTCAACCGAACTTTTAAGCCCTTAAATGGTTGGTTTCATAGCTGATCACATGTACAGCACCATGGCAACTGCTAAGATGGCACCTTCCTTAGCTGTAACCCATTAGCTGTAGACCCCATTCACACTGAGCGAATTGTAGCACGATTTCAGCTCAAACATCAGCTCAATGTAGCTCGTCCAATGCATTTCAATGGCGCTGTTCACATCTCACAAAAATGGGTAATTTAAAATAAATTATAGCCACTATGATAGAATGAAAAGAAACAAATTACCTGATAGCCGGGTATTCCTGGTTCTCCCTGTGCCCCCATCCTGCCCGGAGATCCCTTTTGAAACAAAGAATCACCAGTCAATTCTTTAGTCCCTAAAGTGACTTCTTAACGTAAGCCTGTGTTTTAATAACATAAACATTTGTATATTT
This sequence comes from Nanorana parkeri, assembly GCF_000935625.1. Classification (NCBI taxonomy): domain Eukaryota; kingdom Metazoa; phylum Chordata; class Amphibia; order Anura; family Dicroglossidae; genus Nanorana; species Nanorana parkeri. The sequence continues at coordinate 447,580 of NW_017306815.1, forward strand.
AGACTTGAGGCCTCATGAGCTGTAAGGACTTCAAAATCCTATTCTGAGAAAAATAGCAGTGATCCGTAAGGGACAAAAATGGTGGTCAGTAGATATCCTCTGGTGACTATATTTGGCATACAACAAAATGTCAGATACTTCCAGCAGCTGGAGATCTGGAGTTTTATGACATGGGCCACCAGAAATAGTGAGAGGGTTGCTTTAAACCCAATAACACACATTTTATATATTGCAGCTTGCCAGTTGTTGGTTGCTGCTGCATTAGTTTTTATTTTTCAGGCAAACAACATTTTCAGCAAGTACAGACACCACTGTTTGTGCTTAGAGTTTAATTCACTGCATTTCTGGCAAGGTCAAACAATTGTACCTTCCAAGCTGTATTCTGTAAACTACAAATGTCCCATATCAGGAGAGCAGCCTAGTGTGACAATCATAGCTTCCACAGTGAAGGACTGAGTGTAGCCAGACTAGGGCAGGAAGTGCATTATCTGCAGGATTACCAGGTGAAAATAAAGGAAAAAATGCCTGAAAAAGAAAAATGATGCAAGTGCATCTAAAAACAGGAAACAGCACTACATGAAATGTCTGTTTTGGGGTTTAAATACCCTTTAAGAATTGAGATTAGTACTCATGCTCTTTTGTAAATGGATCTTCTTAAATTACACAATGACCTATGCATCAGTTATACATACATACTATATAAAGTTTTCAAACTAAAATATTTCTCTAACAAGACAGAGAGGTGCAAAGGTGAACCTCACTGTGTTGGAATCCCTACAAGTTTTTTTTTACTGTTGTGGCCACCTGGACAGAAAATGCGCAGAGTCTCCCCAATGGGGACAATTACAGCACTTTTGCTTAGTGGGGGGAAGAGTGAGGACTTATTGTATTTTTCTGGATGGTTTCTGTGTCCCTGCTGAGGAGATACTTCTCATTTCCTGTAAGGTCATGAAGAAGTGAGGGAAATCTCCTCACTGGGGACACAGAGGTTCCAATGTTTTCTCGTTCTATGTTAAACTAAAGAAAAAAATGTTGACTAGATTTGGTCTTTGAACCATAGGTTGTAGGTACAGTGTACAGAATATGAGAGCTTACGTGCCAACTGTGTACCTACCACTGGTCCAAGAGTTCCCCTGCTTCCCTTTGGTCCTTGATTTCCTGTAGGTCCTGGTTTGCCTGGAGAACCCGTCTCCCCAAGGTGTCCTTGAAAACCTTTGTTTCCCTGTTAAACAGCCCACAGAATAACCAATCAAGATAACCTAACATGTCATTCAAGAGCATGGCACAATATACCTCAGATGCCTGGCCTTACCTTACGTCCTGGTTTGCCCTTCTCTCCTTGTTTTCCTGGTTTTCCTTCCATTCCCTATTAATCAACAGAAAAAGTGTTACCTAACTGAGGAATATCTTGTGAGATTTATTTTATTTAAACCGGAACAGTTTACCTTTTAAATACATTTTGGGTGTACCCCTCTCCCCTACATAGAGTAAGGGTAAATGCTTGTTTAAGTAAAGCAGTCTAGGTTTCTATTGGGAAGATTCACCCCCTTTATTCTTCCTGGTAAAATTGTCACTGGAATGGAAATTTAATGCAAATCCAATATTTTACAGGTGTCACCACAAGAGAAGATGAAAGAGAAATATCTCAAAGGAGATATTTGTTTAAGCGACAACTTTCTAAAGGAGGGTTTTCCCCTCACTAGAGAGATTTGATCTGATTTCCTGTTGTGTTTCTAGGACAGGAAGTGAGGGAAAATGTCTCTAATAGACACCCACACACGCAGCAGGCAAGAAAGAAAAAAAAAACTAAAAAAAAACAACTGGTGGGCTCCTTTTATTCCCTACTTTATCGAAAATAAAAAAAGAAACAACTTGTTGGCTATAGATCCCCACTGAAGAGCATAATCTACTTTGATTTTTTTACCCACATCTTCAACCTCTCCCTTTCCACTGGCATCCTCCCTATACCTCTAAAACAAGCATTGGTAAACCCTATTTTAAAAAAAGCCCCCAATGGGGTCCACCAGTCTGAACAATTTGAGACCCATCTCCCCAGATTCTTGAACGCCTGGTCTACAACCGCCTGAGCGGCCACCTTACTGCTAACCTCCTTGACCCCTTTCAATCTGGCTTTCATCCGCAACACTCCACAGAAACTGATATGGTAAATTAGTTGCGCTTGATCTAAATAAATGTGGATTCCAAAGTGGAAAATATCATGAATAACACACGAACATCTATACAAATAACCAAATATTCTATCCTAATGTGTGATCGATACGTGTATGATCAAACCCTCAATATGGACCAATCTCTTAGTTCCAAGAGAGAGCCATAATCAGTGTGGAAATATCCAAAATTCTTATTTTGGATATTTCCACACTGCACTTAGAGTGTTCGCCTCCTTTCTCCATTTGTATCCCTTGTGAGATACCTATAGATACATGCTGCCGGTGCGGGCGTTGAGGCGTTGGAACAATCAAGATTTAAGCTCAAATTACATCTGATTGCCTGACTTGGAGACTAAAGGAGAAGATGGATTATTAGAAACTTGGAATGTTCCGTTTTTTTCTCAATCAGTGACTGGTTGGTCATATTTTGGAGGATATTTATCAGGGAACCGAACGGATTATTCCTCTGAATATCACTGAGAGAAGGAGATTAACCGTTCGTATCCAGTCTCATATAAACTGCAAAAATTCTTAAAAATTGACTGCTTGCTATATTGCTGAGACTATTCCGCTTTATTCTTTTATATTTTTTTTTATTTTTTTTTGCTTGTTGGTACATGGTTGGTTTTTATATTATTTAACTCCCTGTATACACTTTGAGGGGAGAATTAGAACATATATTTGATTTATTAATTAATATTTATTCACTGCCTATTTTTGGTCACTAAGACACTAACGAGTGTGTGCATATTATTATTAGGAAGATTATATTTTCACGATTAGGTATTTGAAATCCCTACCGTTGTCTACTAGATCAAGTTCACACATGCAAGAGTGTTAAACCCACGGGTTATTCATATAAGGATTGCAACTAGGTTGCTGTATTTGTTTTGTGTTACGTTTGTCACAGATTACTCAGAGCCACACTAAGTGATCGTGGGGCGTTTTTCACACAACAATTATTGATGTGGGGTGGAAGAATACAAGTTTCACGTATCACATGTCTAAATAAGAATTTTGGATATTTCCACACTGATTATGGCTCTCTCTTGGAACTAAGAGATTGGTCCATATTGAGGGTTTGATCATACACGTATCGATCACACATTAGGATAGAATATTTGGTTATTTGTATAGATGTTCGTGTGTTATTCATGATATTTTCCACTTTGGAATCCACATTTATTTAGATCAAGCGCAACTAATTTACCATATCAGACATCTTTTTCATACATAGTTGCTGCTGGTCCTATAAGCTATTTAGAACCTATTCCTAGCGCAGTGTACCTTGGAACCAACTCCACAGAAACTACCCTTCTAAAACTCACTATATACTAACCACTAAAACCCATGGCCACTACTCTGTACTCATATTCCTGGACCTTTCTGCTGCTTTTGACACAGTTGACCACCCACTCTTCCTCAATAAACTCCAATCCCTTGGCCTCCAAGACTCTGTTCCTCTCATGGTTCACCTCCTACCTATCCCAGCACACCTTCAGGGTCACCTATAACTCTACTTCCTCCTCTCCTCTTCCTCTATCTGTAGGGGTCCCCCAAAGCTCTGTCATTGGACCCCTTTTATTCTCTATCTACACCTCCTCCCTTGGTCAGATGATAAGTTCCATGGCTTCCATTACCATCTCTATGCTGACGACTACCAAATATATCTTTCTACCCCTCAGCTCCCCCCTTCTATCTCCTCACGCATCACTAACCTACTCATTGACATATCGACATAGATGTCACACCACTTCCTCAAACTAAATCTGTCCAAAACTGAGCTTATAATATTTCCTCCTCTCCTTCTTAACAAATGATACTGCAAAGTTTTTTTATTTACTCCCTTATAATATCTTGCCTCGACTACTGTAACTCCCTCCTTGTTGGCCTACCACTCAGCAGGCTATACCCCCTTCAGTCTATCATGAACACTAGAGGTGCACCGTAATGGAAATTTCAAAACCGAAAGGAAACCGAAATAAAAAAATTGTTAGGCCGAAACTGAAACCGAAAATGTTTTTTATTTTAATTTTTTCAAATTTTTCAAAGATTTTATTTTTATTTATTTTTTATAAACTTTTTAATTTTTTATATTTATTTATTTTTATTAATTCATTTTTTATTAAAAACAAAGTCCTCTCTTTCTCTGTATCCCCAGTTATCAATGAACAGGAATCCTCTATACTGAGTGTTCCTGTTCATTCATAACTTGAGAACATAGTGTGTTTACTATAACCACAATTATGAATGAACAGGTGATGTAGATCACTTCCCATTCATTCATAATTGAGGATATAGTAACCATACCATGTCCTCAATTATCACTGAGTGTTTGCATCTGCTGTCCTTCCTGACCGCTGTCACAGGAGGCTGATCGAGCGGTGCAGGAGGAGAGCTCAACCTCCTGTGACAGCGCGGGCTGTCTCTGCCCACACACCGCTCTGCCGGACTGTGGTAGGAGGCTGAGCGGTGTGGGAGGAGAGACGCCGGCCGCTCACAGCGCTCTCCTCCTGCAGCGCTCGGCACGCTGTCACACTTTCTCTCCTCCCCGCTGGGACACAGAGCAGCGCCCAGCAGGGAGGACAGAAAGCAGGGATGCGCCAATGTATCGGCAGGAAAATGGCACTTTCGGCACTTGGCCAAAAGTGCCATTTTCGGTCGATATGTTTGGACGCGCGATATATTGGTGCATCCCTAATGAACACTGCTGTCAGACTCATCCACCTTACCAACCGGTCAGTGTCCGCCACCCCCCTCTGCCAATCGCTCCACTGGCACAACTTCTTAAACGTATAAAATTCAAAATAGTAACAATAACCTACAAAGCCATCTACATCTCCGCCGGAACCCTGCTCTCTAGCTCTCTTGTCACCTCATCCACATGCTCGCCTCCAGGATTTTTACAGAGTGTCTTCTATCCTCAGGAACTCCCTACCCCAATCTGTCTGCCTATCTCCTACCTTTAGGTGATCCTTGCAAAACTCATCTCTTCAGGGAGGCCTTTACCACCTCGATACAACAGTACTTTCAGTTCTTCCATTAAATCATCCCAAACAGTTATTACCTTTTGTATCACTTGCCCCCTACTAGATTGTAAGCTCTCACGAGCAGTGCCCTCCCACCTCTTGTACTGAAATTGTATTGTTAATTGTATTGTCTCCCTCAGTTTTGTAAAGCACTGTGTAAACTGTTGGGGCTATATACATCCTGTATAATAATAATTATTATAATACAGCAAACAACTGCACAATTTTACTGCATGATACTTGTGCATGTATGATTACCTATTAATCTACCCAATAATTACCCAATAACTACCTTGATAGTTTCCAGAAATAATTTGCATACACATAGGCATATGGCATATATGTTATACTGTGATCTGACTATAGGCTGGAGCCTGATTAGGACCAGATTCCCAGGAATAAGACAAGTGGACTGATGAAACCACAGAACATTCCTTCCTGCAGACACAGAAGTGTCTCCATGTATAAAACATTGACTTGTTGTGCAGTCCAAAATGCAGTGGGCAGGGAGAAGGGCTACAGGAAATTTGAAGGATTATCATGGCTGTTCTTGAACTCCAAGCTCATAAAATTATACAATCCATACTCATCCGTGTGCCTGGTCATCAGAGATGGGAGAATACTGCCGTCTGCGGCTAGACAGGGGGGTTATGAGTGACAGCGGATTGGCGTATGATGAATTGACATACAGTGTGACACAGCAGAATTTCCCAGCTAAGGATAGCATAAAACTGCAAAGAGCTGCATTTTACTTGTCCGCGCTCCCAGCCAAATGACTCTGCCATGGAACTATGTTGATACATTCTCTCCAACTCAAATACAATGTCATGTGATGTGGTTTACTTAGCAGGCAATGTGGTTTTTCTACAGACATGACATTATCCACTGTTTGATACTGTTCCCCTGGTAAAACACAGAAAAGTAACTTCTGAAAACTATTAGCCCCTCCCAGTTTGACTAAACAGCAAATGGGAACCCCTTCATGAAGATATGATCTCTCTGAAAGGGAAAATTCTTTGGACAATAACTCGAACGTGCCCTTTCTTAGGTTTTCAATAATGAATCAACAAATGATAAGAGATTTAACTGTTTTAAGAGATTATTTGATTGAAAATTATCAATTGAAAAAAAACTGATTTGGTCAAATTCAGTTGGATCGGATATGCTTGTGTGATTTATGAGGTTACCACCATTGTCTCATGATATTAATTGTTTAAAACAAATAGCGCAAATATATTTACCATTGAGCTTTTACTTTAGTTCACCATTTTCAAATAAAGGGGCAGTCTCCCAAGCATGGAAACTTTATTTATGGATATATGAATGGGGCTGAAACTCCCAATTCTTAAAGTCCATTTCCACCTTTGTAAGTGATTAGCATTTATCGCGGTAATGTAGAGGTACAGTGACGATGTATATGTGTGCACATTTCCATGACTTACATTGCAGACTTTCATTATTTTTTATGAACCTTTTTTATTAGGCCTGATTCCTACAATTTAAAATTTCCTCCACACGAAATTCAGTCAGAGACCTAGGTTGGATTGTAAAGCAAGCTGTAAACAGCTGCCCCCATCCCTGTGATTCTGTGTAACAAGATTACTAAACATCAGCTCTGCCTTTGCACACAATACACTGTCCGAGGGGTTTGTCACTATGAATACTCATGAATGGGGGGTGGAGAGCTCAGTTGTAATATACACAGGATTGCTTGCAGAGCACAGAGGTGGCCATTTTCATGAGGATATGAAGAGGAAAGCTAACAAAAAAAAAGTTTCTATGTTCATATACAGCGACTGCAAATGCCTGCTTCACTCACTCACTGCACATTGTTTTTTCAAATGCAAAGGTGAAAATGGGTTTTAGGAAGTCCTGCAATGAGATCGTACCACTAGAGTTCCTGACATACTTTGGCTTTCATTGCTGGTTTGGCCCTCTTTTTCCCAGCCTAGATTGTGGTATCACAAGTCCTTTTCCTCTTCTATTGGTGGGAGGACCATAAATTCTGCAAAGAGTGCTGGTCCTGTAATTACATGTTGTAAACATTGCTCTTATACAAGCTGAAGCCCATGTGAACAAGGCCAAAGCATCCCATGTAAGAAAACACGCACACGTATCTTTACCGAATCTGCTTTTTTCCCACTATATTCAGCTGAAAGAAGCCATTTGCAATGTGTGTGAAACATGTCTAAAACATGCACATCTGGTTAAATGTAGCCTTATCTATCTGCTCATGGATCTCAATCAATGTCGACATTTTTATGTAGTTTAGTCTTAAAAGAGTTGTAATATCTTCTCCAAAAAAATATAAAATTGTAGCTATGCTTATTTTCTGACAACACAAACTCCAGTGATGTATAACGGATCCAAACAGTTATCTAGCCAATCCTGGCAAATAAACCACACACGTTTTTCATCATTTGGCAAGCCTGACCTGTACCGGGCTGGTTTTAAAGCTGAGCTCTGCGATAAGCAAATATTGTCTAAATACAAAAGCAATGTGTATCCCTACTTGAATCTTGGTGTACTTTATATATTTCTACCAGATCTGTGCAGGAATCCAGTGTGAAATGTTACTTCTGTGCAGGAGTTTCCTGTAATAAAGACATGTCACTGCTGGTCTCTCTCCTTGTGCAGTATGACTGGTCTTGTATCTACCTCCTCCTGTAGTTCAATGCAGGCAGCCTGTAGTGGGTGGGGCCTGCGGGATCTGTCCTGCAGCTCCACTCTTTGCACTGGCTATGTACAGCACAGGGATAATGTCAGTTCCACAAGCTGATGACTGGAATGGCAAAGGCATTTGGTGCACACAATGGATTTATTAAGAAATATATTGCTCAACTGGCATGGAACAAGCATGTCTCCAATCATGTCAGAACGTCTGAATTAAATAATGTTAAAGCCAGAGGATCACCATGGCAGCCACACTTCTAGCATTTTTAGAACAAGAGCAGCAATAAAAGTTTCTGTATTCCCCCAAGCACGTTACTATAATGCCTCTAAGGCAGGGGCGCCCACTATTTTTCATCTGGAGATCTACTTTTCAAATGATGAGCTCATTGAGATCTAATCTTTATTTATTTTACATTTTCGTAATTTTTTATGATTTTTTTTACACTTGGGGGGGCTTCGGGGGAAATAATAGGGGTCTAAAAAGCCCCCTGATATTTCCCTTTTAAAATAGAAAAAGAAATTGAGGACACATAGTCCTCAATAACTGCAGCAAGCCCTATTTTACCTGCTCTGGAACACGTGCAAACACATCAAAAATGCACTGAAAGCCCTGGAACGCACTGAAAGCCCATTCTTTACCAAAAACCGTCCCGGAACGCATCAGAAACCGCAGTATAACACACTGCACTGAGTGTTCAGAAACTCATGCAGATCTGGTCTGCATTTGGTGTGAACAAGCCCTCATACAGACGTAAACTAACAGTCACTTGGGTAGCAACCAATTAACACATAAGCATGTACTCAAAAATCCAAAAGAAAAAATTTGCATCTACATGGGAAGAACATGAAAACCCCATAAAGACTGCATGCTTGCTGGGAACTGATTTCACAAGACAAGACTGCTAACCACTCTCTGCCGCTCATAAATCAAGAGTGATTTTTAAAGTGTTTGTCTGGGCAAAATTTTAAAAAAACGTATTCCGTTAATCTCTGCAATACATGCACATTTCACCATTTGTTATCTCTTTAAAAGCACTGCAAGTACATAAACATACTTTTTGGATTGCCAGAAATCCAGTGTGCTCCTAACTTTCTGTTTGAGTTGATAACACCTTTTGTTTGCTGCTCTGAAATCCTAACCAGCGTTGTCAGCCCTGCCAGCTGGACTACAGAACACCTACCCCCAAACCCATTTCCCTCTTAACTTGCATACATTATTTTTTTCCCCAGAAACACAATGGTCCCATCTTCCCTCTTAAGAGCCTGTTCACACACTGGGTGTAGTAAAAGGACTTGGGATTAGTAGTTCTGGGGAGGGAAAGTGCCTATGCCAACAGGCTCGGAGCTACCTGCGGCTTCCCATGCAGGAATTGAACAAGCCTGGTGATTATATCAGAGGGAATAATTAAAGCTGTTTCTCGCAAGGTAAAAGAAAAAAAAAAATCTGGGATGTGCTCTAGAAGGGGAGAGGGAGGTCTCAATGTACATTTGGTAATATCTGGACACCTTAAGTAACAGCTTACAAAATTCAGCCTCTCCCTCATATTCTATAACCCACCATAAAAAACTGACAGCTAAAAATAAACAGGTTGCTATGGGCAAAAGCTTTTCCATCTGTATATATAATATAAGCCTATGGTCATCACATAGCCCTGAGTAATTAGCCCATGCTGCCTACAATCAGTAACAATGTTTCTACAGTTCCAATAAGGACCTAAGCTCATCAGTCCTGCCTGTAGCATTGTTTGTTTTCTCTCTGCACTATTTGAAGATTGAAAGTTATCTGCAGTAAACAATTCAATTCTTAGAAAGCTAGCATAGTCACTCATTGTTGTGCCAAGGAACTGACGATTTCTGGAAGCATGTTGACCTGTAATGAAAGAGGAAATACAGTACGATATGGGTAGCAGATACAGGCACAAAGCACAAGGTGTGCACCAGCTTCGCCCCCTAGACAGCTCCAATATAAGATCTTGGCCATGGTCTGCTTGTAAAAAGAGAGAATCCATAATGCAGGCTCGGGTTTCTCACACACTCTAGGATAACTTTCCTGGAGCGGATACCCAATCTCTGGCTTGTCGTGAGACCAAAAATTCACTCTGTGAAGCTGCTGGATCTGTGCTCAGCTCTCAATGCCAGCTGGCTCTGCTGCAGACAATCCAGACGGCCGCTTAACTCTGTAATAGCTGTGTTTCTCCATATTATGAGCGTATGATTTAGTAGGATGTATGCATAAAACCCCCCACATTTTAGATCCCCATGAGCAAAATAAAAAGTGGGCTGGAGCTGATTAGTATGGAAGGATCAGTCAGCAAAAAGAAAAAAGAAAAAAAATTGGCCACCGAGTGCCTACATGATCTGTGTTAAAAGTTTGTCATACATGGTGGACTTTTCTTAAATTTGTACAAATATGCATCTTGCAGAAATATCAGATGTGCATTGTCATAATTACAAATTTACAATAAATAGTATTGAACACTGATAATTTTCTATGCAACAACCTATGTTAATTAACTCAAAGGTTGTTACTTGTATATTTTAGATCAGTGGTTCTCAACCTCTGTAACCTCAGGACCCACATTTGTCCTTGGTCATTAAGCTGCGACCCAAGTCACACTGAAATAGAACGCACGGCACGAGCACAAGTACTTGTGAAAATGCCCAGATACTAAAGGCTGATATTGGCCCTTTACATTTTTAAACCGGATCAGCTGCCTAATGTCCCGCGCTTCTGGGGACCTCAGGCAGCCTGCTGGGGACCTAGCATTAGCCGTCTTTGACAGTGCCTGCCCAGCACCATATCTCCTCCTCCTTCCTGACTCCGGCACAGCTCCTTACAGCCCCAAACCACACATACAACCCTGAGCTGGGACAACACCTGCCCCGTTCAGCTCACCACCCACCCTTTTAGGCCAACACCCACCCTTTCAGCCCAGCACCTGCCCGCAGAGTCCTGGAGAGACCCACATGCAGCCTGGCGAGATCTGTACGCAGCCCTGGTGAGAAAGTACCTTAAAATCATTAGTCTGTACTGTGTTCGAAAAAATTTCACATGTCCCTTTAAGAAAAAGTATCTGTAACTGGTATTGGCGAGTACCTGAGGGAAAGTACTACTTGTCCTTGGTCTTGAAAAAATGGTATCGGGATATCCCTACTCTAAACCATTATAGTTTCCCCTAAATCTAACCTAGAAAACTTAACTTTTAACCTTAAGCCCAAACATTCAATTTTAGCCTAACACTTAGGGGTTGATTTATAAATAAGTTGATTCACCCAGCAAATATCTGTGAACGTTCATCCTGTGCGAATATTTGCAAAAATTAACATTCTTTCATTTTTCATTTTAAAAAATGTAAGTGTTCAGATTGGCATATTATATTATGGCCATTACATGGAATTAAAGGAGTATAGAAAATATATGTTTTTTTCTGTGCTCCTCGGCTCCATCGAATGGCATAATGCAATATTATAATCAGATAGTTCAAATTGAATTACGTTTGTAACTAGATAGCTGCAGGGCGACTTCAAATAGAGAAAATACCTGCTGATCTGCCAGAAATCTAGTGAGTTCTGTTTGAGCTGACAACCCTCGCTGTATGGAAATTCCAAGCAATGTTGTCAGCCTTGTCCCATTCTCTTTAGCAGCTCAAATATGAAGTTAAGAGTACACTGGATTTCTGGCAGAATAACTTTTTTTTTAAATTATTATTCTAATTGCAGCCATTTTTAAAGGGAACATGGTGAAATATATCGCAGAGATATATTAAATGTTTTTTTTTTATTTTGCTCATGCATACACGTTTCCCCCTTAAAATGCCACCTTAACCTTAACCCTCACCTAAGCTCTGAAATACTGGATTTACCTTATCAGTGCTGAATCTTCCCACGCTAAGTGAAAAGGAATCAAGCACACATATGCAAACCTAACTGCTTCACCATGCAAGCAAAATTGAACGCTACACTCTGACTTCTATTCACCACTGTAAAATACTTAGATGCAAATTTGATTTGGCTTAAAGGGAATTATAGTATGGGCCCATGTACATATATTTACAAGTAACCTCGTACGTTTAAATGAAGATGTATGACATTGAACAGACATCCACTGTCCTTGAAACCTGAAGCTATGTCAGAATTTGTGAAGAACTAGTAAAGAAACAGCTGTTATGGGAGTGGTTTAAGAACAAGGTTCTGTGTTTTAAATAGAGTTGTAGAATACATTTAGAAATCATGAGTTAAGTAGTTTTGGTCACACCATATAGAGAAGTATGGGAGTCGTGACATCAGAAATAGGTTAAGAATATGCTTACACTATATATGGCCTTATAGGATAAACCAATCACTAACATCGATTTTGGAATATAAGCAACAGGGGACTTCACACTGGACACACACTTCTTTACACTACATAATCTCACGACACACTTCATTTACACTACATTATATGACACTATGCATACTCATGAATAGAATTCTAACACGCCCATTCAACAAGAGACTTTGTTATTTCACCTGCTAAGGCTATTTTGGTTGAACCCTCCAGAAGCTGAGAACCATACCTCGAGGTAAAGACTCAGAACGAGGTGACATGCTTTTTAACTCTGCATTAACTATATACTTTGAACTATCTATTTGTATATTATATTTTTGCAATATAATTGTATGCTGCTGTGACTTTCCATTATACAATTAAAGTCACAAGTTTTTCACTCTACAACTGGACATTCATTGATGAAGATTGATCACCTTACGACACTTAAATCGTAAGTGTCAGTCGAGAAATACTAATTTCTAACAACCACCAACTCTGGATCCATCAACAGAAGCTCTGTGTGCTCCTCTTAAAACCTCTTCAAAAGACACCTTGCCAGATCATTAACAGGTCATTGGTACACAATGGGAATGGTAGGTGTGCACATTGACTACAGACCTACAGCCTTAGGAAGGCCACCCGCAGCCTAACAACAATATATTTGTGTGTAAAGGGTGCTGGGGTAACACATTGGCAATCACACATAAACAAATCACAGTAATTACAGCTGTGCATCCACTGGGATCTGTGTGAAGTTTTTCTTGTAAATTCTTGGTGTCTGCAATAAATCACAGCAGCCTGTAACATCTCTTAATAAACTGTAAGAGATTAGCAACAATTCCTGTGGTGAGGAGAGGTCAGATGACATCATGCAAGGCTTTAAACTGAAGATTCTTGTGTTAAGAGGACTTCTAGGCAGAAGTTCTTTAGCACCGTGAATACTATGGACAAAGGGTACCCCCTTTGTAGGCACCGTGCAAATGGAGAAGTTACTAAGTAGAAACCATTAAAAAGTAGTGGCGCAGTCAATGTAGTGGGCCAAGAGCATAGCAATCACAGCATTGAGGGGCTTGTGGATCTTTATCAGCTGGACAATAAATTGCATAAGCTTGCTTTATCGATGCATCCCGATTAAAAGGGATGTATGGCCTTTTCAATGATTATTATGTCACATTTACCTATCAAAGGGATTAGCTGTATGCTAATAATCTTTCTGCATTATTGTGATTTAGTCATATCAAATAATAAAGCTGATAGCAGATACAAAGGCATCTCAAGGTAGTGTCAAAGCTGGTTTGTTCCTCCCTCCCCACATTCCTACTGGCCCATCGATGTGATTGGCCTCAGTGGTGAACAGGTATGTGTGGTAGGCAGAAAAGGTTGGCAAGCTTTGGCACTACCTGGAAGTTCTGCAGCTTTGGTTTTATTGGCACAGGCTGCAAGGTATATATGTCCCAGTGCTTTATACCTGCCAGAAGTTGTTGGTTTTTTTTTTTTTTAAGTGACAGAGTCAATATCAGTTTTTAACTTTTCGGACATCATCCGTTTTCTTTTGCTGCAAGGCTTTACTTTAAAAAGGTGACCTCTTTTGTTTCAGGGGGTAGTATTTTAGGGTTTTTAATTATTTTCTGTTTTTTATTTTCTGTTGATAGAGCCTTTTTTTTCATTGGTACGTATCCCCCATGGCAGTACCCAGCTTGCCACGCCTTTTTTTTTTTTTTTTTACACATACATTTTCTGCAGAGCCCCTGCTTGTTTATTCAGTCTAGAAGAATGAAGTGTAGCAGAGAAGGTCCAAATACCTTGCGGACCTTGAAGTCTAGAAGAAGTGTAGAAAAGCTAAGATCTTAGCAAATTAAACCTAGGCAGATCTGCCGTCCCTAATCATAAGTCAAAAATTAAAGCACAGTTTAGGTGTGCTATACAATCTGAATTTACTTAAAAACATATCAATTTTGTGGCATAACTGAGACAATGTATTATTAATAGAATGGAAAGAAACAGATTGACACACACAATGAAAGACATAAACCCGAGACTGCACCTAAAAATTGTACATAATTCTACATAAAAATTGTACATAAGCACCTAACTCTCCTGCCTACTTGGATTTTGTTTAATGTTGTCTTCATTCAAGGTTGTTATATCAGTTTTTGGTGAGCACTGGGAGTTCAGTCAATGGTTCTCAAAAATTCCTAAGATTTCCCTATAGCAGATTGTGCTGCAGCCCCCCCACAAGGACACAGTGAAGGTGTCACACCATGTCACAGCTAGTCTCTTCAGTTACAAGGTATATGACATATCCTTATCATGCAATGTGCAAGCGTGAAAACAAATTTAGGTTTGTAATAGCCATGAGAGATGGGTATAGCCAAACAATATAAGATGTTTTCAGGTGAAGTTGGCCTTTAAAACTGGCATATAAGTTGTACAAACCCAGTTGCCAGAAACTGTAATCCACAAGGTTGTTCTCCCCTTCAGGTATTCGGAGGGGGAACTACAGGGCTCTTTGGGTCGCCTCACACTCCCCACAGGATCCACAGTAACCCCTCCAAATGAGGGTGAACAGAATACCATTAGCCAATAAGGAGCGGACTTCTTCATGCCCCGCACAATCCTGATAAATACGAGTGATATCGGTTCTAATTTCCTGAATTTGTATGGTTGTTTTGTTTCCTGGTGTGTGGACTGCCTAGGGTGGAAGGGCTATCGGAAAGGTTCACAGGATGTGCTCGGAGAGGCGGAGTGGAGGAAGCTGGTGAGTCTTAGCTGAAATAGTTATAGTTGCTAACTTCTAATCGGACAGTATATTTCACTCAGGGATACTGGATCATGACCGAGTAGGAGACACTCACAGGGGGGCAAGAGCTACCTGGGGCAATGGATCACATAGGGGACAATGCGCGTTACTTACATTCAGTAAATGAACAAATGCAGTGCAGGTAATACAGGACCTTGGATCACTAACTGACCTCCTATGAAGTATCCAGTCGATGTGCACCCCAAACTCAGCATCTCCTGCAAGGTCATGCCTGAGAGAAGAATTTATGTTCTGTTTATATTGTTTTGTGTATCCTGGATAATACTATGTACACGTTTTGGAAAATTCTGAAAAGTGTTGGTACTTATATCCCGTGAAAGCTATTGTAACCCTTTTTCTGTTCAACACAATAAAGTTAATGAAAAAAACCCCAAAAAACTGGCATATAAGTTCTTCTCATGGTTGGCCACATATATGAAAGTGTCTAAAAAAGAACGGTCTTTGTTCGCCTTGGCAATTACCCAACAACTTCCTTCAAAAACATACTTTCAATCTTTTAAGTTATTCAAAGTTTTAAAGCCAGAGGCAGCTAGGCAACTAGCATTTCCAGAAAATGAGCAGCAGTGGAAGCCTCTGCATTGTAAAGGTCTACTCTCAAAGCTAAACTCCATGCAAATATAAAAATATAAATTTATCAGTTAAAAATAATTACATTTATTCTTAATGAAAACAGTATCTGTTTTAGAACTGGTCCTAGTAAAAGCTTCTTGTAAACCCTTTTACGGCAACACTCAGATAGAGAGGGAGGAGCTAGTCAGTTTGTTGCTCCTTTACTGTCCAATCACATGTTGAGAGCAAGGAGGTGATCAAGCGGTTTTACTTAATGGCAGGAGGAAAGAGTTAGGTCATCAGCCTGGCTTAGCTCTTTGGATGTGTAAATCTGAGAACTTGATGGACAGAAAAATTAATCTTTTGGCAGCTGTATCATCTCCTATATATCTATTTAATCTGTGTGCCTGGTTGTAAATCCCGCACTCTGCTGCCATAACTCCAATAACAACTTTATTGACTCAAACAAGATACTGCTCAATCCCTCGAAAGTCTGCTCTGCTCTAACATGTTACCCCACGGGCTTAATCATTGATTTTCTGCCTCTCTAATCTTAACGCCTATCAACATGTAGCTTGCATAGCAGCATACCTGACAGGCTTTTTATGCTGCTTCTACCTCCACCTTGCTGAGACTGTACAGTAGAGTCTCGTAAAAGATGCTCATAAAAACTCAAATATGGGTTTTTACACTGTTTCCATTTAAACAATACATTTAAAGATGGTTGCAGCATCTGCACCCCCTAATAATTACTTCCTAAAGAGATCCACCTCAGTGTACCACTGGGAATGGTGCAGGGTTGTATGAATGTGGCACAGTGTGAATAAATAAAATCATTTTTGTTTAGTTTGTGGACAAGGGTAATGTGACAATACTGATTCTAAGCCTCCATTAGTTCATGCTTAACTTCTTTTTAGTAAACATCACTAAGCTACAACTAGATTCTCTGTAGTTTTACAGCAATCCACTATGGGTTAAGCTGATTTAGATCATCGTGAACTCCTGCCAAGTTAAACTACTTTTTAATTTGCTAGTTTACAGAGCTTAGGCGTGTGAATGGCTGAGCGCAATGGACAATGAGCTGGACACAGAGTGCCGGGTTAGAGACATGCAGATGCTGGAGGAAGAAGGGGAGTGTGGGGGAATGCAGCTGTTTTCTTCTATCTTATGCAATATCGGTACAGCTGTGAGGAGCTTCTGATGTCTCATTCAGATGGTACTTGTCTGTCAGCAATATGACTCTTGATGAAACCCCATAGTATGGCTTTTGGATTGTCTATTCTTCCTAAGATCATTATTAGTGTTCCAGATTTCCACTTAGAGTTGCTAGAGATCAGATTCTCCTGCTCAGTGACATTTATGGTTCCACGGAGGAGATGTAAAAGAGACAAAAGGGTTTCTGTATATGGTCAGGAGTCAGGACCACAGTACTCAATGATACTGGGTGACATGGCGCAAAAAGCTACTTTCCCCCTAAAGCAAAACTTCAGCCTCACTTTCTCCTAAATTAATCAGTCATAGGTGTGTTCTCATAGGCATGTTCACAGGGTGTGCTGGCTGTGCCTGGGCACACCCTAATAACCCTGAGCGCAACACTGATACTGCAACAGCGGGCACCGTGTTTTTAATCACTGAGACGGTGGAGTGAGCACAAAGATCTCTCTGTGACCGGTTCATTGATACAAAGCGCATCAGTACATGCCACTTAAGATTCCTCACATAACAGCTGCAGTCCTCGGTGCCTGGGAAGCTGCAAGAGAGTGTGGCTGCAGCTTCCCATCCAATCAGGAAGCCGGGTGGGAAGTCACATGACCACCTGCCAGGCTCCCTGCTTCATTACTGCACCCCTGATGGAAGAGGTAAGGGACAGTAAAGAGATGGGAATCTGGGATGCCTCAGGTCTGTGTATGAATATATATATATTTATATATACACACACGCGTGTGGGTTTGTATTTTTGTGTGTACACCCTAATGCGCATGCCTATGTGTATTCTAAGTGCTTTTTCTCCAAGTGATAATATTCTGATGATACTTTGCTGTTCTTAATCAGCTGCTGCGGTTTAATGCTAACTTACTTTAGCTTTGCTGCTGACTTACTTCCTACTGGATGACAGGAGTGTCATCAAGCCTCCTCATCAGTGACCTCGATTTCGTTGATACACCTTCTGGAGTCCATTATGCAGGTCACTGTTAGGCGTTACATTCAACAATCTGATGAATGCCTTAGTAAAGCCCACTGCTTATGAGAAAAGGGTGACCTAGGGACATGTAGTTAGATAGGAGCTGCGCAGGTCAGAGTACGCACTGAAATCGTCACGTGACCACATCTTTTACAGCAAAATTAAGATACTCGGAGGGCAAAAAAAAAAATATATATGGCACTGCAAACGGAACAGGGACTAGGGGAATCAGGAGGTCTATAAAAAGTCAAACCTGAACTGAGAGGAAACAGGAAGCTCCCGTCACTGACCTCCTTCTGAAAATGCTAGTTGCCTGTCTTTCTCTGGCTGCAATGCTTTCTGAGACACTGACTAATTCACCATTTCCTCCATTAACTAGATAAGACCTATGTGATTTTACAAAAGCCTTCTACTGCCATGAAGATCACCCTGATGACATGGTATGTTGTAGAAGTATACTGTACATATATACTACTAGGTATATACTACTACTACTACTACTACTACTACTAGCTTTTAAATCTGAATATATCCCTTTGTATTCTACACTTTCCATTACATGGATTGTTAATGATAATTGCACATGTCTCGTGTATTAAAGGTGCACTGCAGTCAAAATTTCAAATGATAGTACATCTAAAGTCAACATTTTTTAGTTTTGGATGAAGTGAGCAAGGGTTAGAACCTCCATTAGTTCTTTTTATCCTAAGTCCATTAGCAGTATTTGTAGAATTAGACATTTACTGGATGATTTCTAGAGTTGAAATCTATTGTACATATACCTCCTTCCCACACACACACACATTACCATCTTTTCTGCCTAAAATATATCAAGATAACGCTGAAAGAAAATATCCAGGATTAAAGCCATGAATTGGGTTATACTGATTACACAATCCCACCGCTAGTAGAAATATATGGAAATTGGAAGAAGGACATGCAGCAAATATCCTTAACATTTTACAAGAGAGATGCAGAATTGAAGAAAAAGATAACCATAATTAAATATAAAGTAAACATTAACCTTGATAACTGAGAATGTGTCCTGTATGTTGCAGTTTTCCTATTACTGTATGCAATGGTGTCCTTTCCATTGGGCCTCTACCAACTTATTTATGACTTGTTAAGGCCATACATAAATATTTAGGGGCAGAAGATTGTGCAGTATGATAGGATATCACAACACAGCATACAATACATGCAATAACAACACAGATGTTAGTATTATATAGAGTGGCCTCTAAGGGAAGAGGATTTCCTGTGAAGGTCAGTGCTGCTCCTGGACCTATACTATTGCAGTAACAGCACGGTCCAGCATAGATAAATAAGACCATTAATCTATCACTGGTTGGGGATTTTAATGGTCTTATTTATCTATGCTGGAAAAAGGCGATAATAGAAAACAAGACAATATTCTACAAATATGGAAATAAAGTATGCTGTCATGGCTGATGGAGTAATCTCACTTTCTGAAAGTTTGAAATAACACATTGTATCCAACTACTCTGTATTACTGAGTGTCCCTTTACAAAAATAAATAAATAAAGGGCACAACAGGGAACGTCATTGAGGATAAAAGGAAAAGTTTACTCACTCTCACACCCGGGAGACCACTGAGACCTGGGGGACCATCTTTTCCGACCAAACCAACTGCACCCCTTTCTCCTTTCTCCCCTTCTGGTCCTGGTTCACCCTTTTCCCCCTATAAGAGGTAACCATAGAGAGGATTGCTGTATGTTTCGATATACACAGTCACTTACCATATTGTTGCATGGATAAAGCCAACTCCAAGCAAAACTTTTTATTCATTTAGGATAAAGCACTGAAGGGTTAGAGCAGGCCTGTCAATCTAGTGTTTTATGGGCCACATGCGGCCTTCTCCCTCCTCCTCTGCAACTCTCAGTGCTTTAAGGATAAAAAAAATAATAATAATGTGCCACCAGCTTTTGTCCAGTAAATAAGTTACACTTATGTACTTCATTTTGCAGCTAAATGCTTCAGGAAATGTTTTATGGTCAGTTTTTCTGTAATTAAATATTTACTGTGGGGTCTATTTATCAATGTTCTCACCCAAGATTTATAAAACCTTTACTGAAGATTCACATTTTCTTTTGTAGGTGCGGCCCTCAGAAGACACACACATTTTTAGCGGACAGGAAGTGAGGGAAAATTTCCCTAATGAAGTCACAGATAGAAATAAGAACTAGACAGATATATTACCGCTTCCCCACACTATGCAAAACTAAAACAAAAAAAAAGTGTGGCTGGATTTCATGTCTCACACAGCTTGGTCTACTTACAAAACTTGAGCTTTGGGCAGAGCCAAATTATACCAATCCATACATATTCATATTAATCTTTATTAAGGGCATTTATATAGGCACCACCATTTTACAAAGGGCTTTACATATTGCATATTCACATCAGTTCCTGCCCTCAAGGAGCTTACAATCTAATGTCCCTATCTCATACACACACATACTGAGACAGAAGCCAATTAACCTACCATCGTGTCTTTGTGAGTGTGAGAGGAAACTGGAGTACCAAGTGGAAACCCATACAAGCGCAAAAACATGCAAACTCCATACTAAAGCTATATAAGAGAAAGCCTTATAAAGAGCACCTTACTTGTGTCAAATGTTTTCTCTTTGCCCCCACAACATGGGCAGAGTGACAAAATGGCGAGACACAAAATCAATTCACTTTTGACTAATTGACTTCACTAATTCACTAAAAGGATTAACGAACAAGAAAGTCAGAGAAAAGTTAGAAGTTCTTATCTGCCTATGTGTTCTGGTTCTGTGACTCAAAGAACTGAAAGAAGAGGTTTAACATGACAGCCAGGTAGCCAACAGTTATTTAAGTAAGAGTTAGGAATAGCAGCCTCCGTATTTCTCTCAAACAAGCAGAAATGAGCCACTGGATTGAAAAATTAACAACAGATTAATCAGACTGTGATAAAGAACAGTGGCTATGCGGAGGCTGCTCTCAACAAAATCAGGGTGATCCAAAAGTAGGGGGCCCAGATTTGAAGACATAAAAAAAGCCAAAACAAAAGGTCTGGGAATCCAAAAGTTTTTAATACTGATGTTTTTTCACAAACAGACAACATAGAACAGCCAATGCGCTTTGGGCGTTCAAAGATTGCCCCCTAGTTCAGGGCTAAAAAACAGACATGCAAACCTAAGAAATCTCTGATTGTTTCAATTGGTACATTAACTGTAAGATGAGTGCCTAACTAAAATTCTCTTCAACTTGTATCCAGTCAGGTAGGTTCTTGCACTACAAGTTGTTGGTAGATCTAAACGCGATTGTACAAGGGGTATGGTCGACTTTATACGCATTTTCCATTACCTACCTTTAGTCCATCTGGGCCCATCATACCACTGTCCCCCTCCAGGCCGATTTCACCCTGTAAAAATCAGATTGCATTTTTAAATAAAAACTATAATAGTAGTAGTAACAATAGTACAAATAACAGCAGCACCAGTGTGCCTATTATATGTATTATTTATCAGTTATATTTTCAGAATGAATCTCTATTCAGTGGTATACTCACCCTCTGGCCTATCAGTCCTTGTTCTCCCGGAATCCCCAATGGTCCGATATCTCCCTAAGGACAGCAATAAAAAAAGAAATTAAACAAACATAAGTTACTTTTTGGTTGTATCAGTTTCAGTTCTTTTTTTCCCCCAGGACTATGACTGTGTAAGAAGTGGCACTTTCTTCTTCTGCAGCTCTCCAATCTGTAGCCCAAGGGAAGGGAAAACCAAAGTGTTTAGAACAAAGATCTCATAGTGCATACTCTATTTTATATTGTATATTTGAGGCAGCTTCTTAAAAAAAAATTTGTACTAAGCAGAGAGAAAAAAAACCACAATGACTTAAACTCCCAATATTTATGTATGAATGTTATTCTAAAATTCGCATCTTTACCCCTTCTTTTCGTGTTAAAAAAAGCACAACTCATCTTCTCCACACTACAGTGCTGCCCTTTGTGTTACCCTCCTCCTCCTCTGCTGGTCTTTATCTGGGTTAGATAACCCCAGCATTATTCCTGTGAGCCCAGGCTGTCATGGACACTCACCTTGGGGGTACACAGTACAAGCCTCAGAGGTGAATGCTGTAGAGAATGGCAATCACACGTCACAACCTAAGCACTGTTCTCTGCAGTACTGAAACCACCCACAACCATAAAAGAGGAAAAACTAGAAGAGGAGGACCCTGCTTATTATGATCTCCTGGAATTAAGGTATGTAGAGGAAATGTTTTGACATATGAGGTGGAAGGCTGGATGGGTAGACAAAAAGCTGGAGTTGAGCTTTTAATACAGGGCCCCCTAGCATAAACACGCCTTTATTCAGATGCCTGAAGCAAAGAGGAATACCCGGTACTTCCGAGTCTTGGAGGATGTGAACCTCTCACCTTCCTCCCATGATGTGGGGCTTGGTTCCCGAGTGGCCAATTGGCAGGCCTGCTCTCTGTCATGTGTTCAAGGTTTATACAGGCATAATGACTTAATGTCCACCACCCCGAACTTTCTCTGCAGTTAAATAATACAGATAGGTCTGACCTCTGCCCCCAGACTGTGAATTGGTAGTAAAGGAGGAGAAGCATTATAATGAGCTCTTTTCCCTTCTCTCTCCTCATACCAGCATGTTCTTTGTTAGTGTATGAGCATTGCAATACACCGGATTGGCCCTCTTGTGCTGCATCTACCTCTCCCGGTCTAAGCTCTGCTGTACAGGAGATTGCAAGAGGCTAATACCAAGGCAAATTCAGGAACCTAAATATAAAATGCACTATATTCTTAATAAAAAAAATACCTGCATGATTTTTTTTTCTGCATGGAGTTCAGCATTAAACTGAGCCCATTGCTTTGTCTTGCATGGAAAGCACAGGTTCACTATAAAAGTCACACAACTGTCATTAGAATAAGAGAGGTCAGCAGCGCACACTTCATAATTCTTTAAGCAGTGGTTTTCTTTAATTTGCTTGTTGTGAACAGGTGACAGGTCCACTTTAAATCTGTCACAATGTTAGGAAAGTTTAATTCAGCAACAGCTGGAGCAGCAAAGATAGCTCACTCTGGGAATTAGTTGACATTATTTGCAATTTTCTATTTTAAAGTCCGGCTTCAATTCCAGGCCTTTTTTCCCCCCCTGTTTTTATACTATAAATATTTCTTATTTTGCTGCCTGTGATGCTCTGACCCTTTGTTCAGAAAACAAACTACTGCTGTTAGACACAGGGAAGAGTCTGGGAAAGGCAGCTGTGTTGTGTGCACAGTCTTCAACTCTCCAGCTAGGCAGGACATGTAAACCTTCAGCACAGGACATGGATGCAGCTTGTGCAATCTATCCATTGCTGTCCAGTCTCCAGCTGAGATAAGAGTCTCACGCTGGCAGGCACTGAGAGCCGTCAGCTACTGTGAGCCTCGTGTTTTTGAATGGAAGCATTGCGCGTATCAATGGGGTTTTGTTCGCGGAGAAAAGGGACAGGAGGGGAGGTAGGTTCAGGTTTCACCTTTGTCACAAAAAGGGAAACAGTAGCTTCTGTCATAAGCCAAGGATGGTTTGCCAAAAACAATGATACAGGGGGCTCTGAAAAATGCAGAGGCATAGAAAAAGAAGAAAAGCCGCAAACAGCAACCTCCAAAATAAACAGGATGACATTAAAGCAAAAATGTCTTTGAGAGAGTACCAAGAACAGATCTGATGGGGACACCTGCTATTGCAGAGACCAGACAATCATAAATAAATCTTGCTTTCTACCTTCTAACATGAGGCATGCTAAAGTCTTCTCTGTCATGCCGGGCCGGATTTACTCTCTTTGCTGCCCCAAGACCAGGTTCCTTAATGCGCCCCCCTCCCCACTCCAATGGAGAATGGCAACCAGACGGCGGGGGCAGCAGGGGTTGGTTTTTTTCTTTAGTATTTTTTAAAATTTTAGTTTATTTTTTAAATTTATTTTTTTTTACATTTTTATTTATCTTATTATCTCTGACTTATCATTTTTTTCTTTATCACTCCAATACAGGAGTTTGAGCAAAGCCCCCCCCCCC
>NW_017306815.1:471482-491777 GCF_000935625.1 Nanorana parkeri
CCCCCCGCTCTCAGTGTCCACATGGAGCAGAGTGGAGAATGGACATTCTCCGCTCTGCTCCCCGCTCTCCATCCTGAACTACCTTGACATGGTCCTGGGACCCCCAGAAGAGAGGGGGACCCTGAAAACCACAGCAGGGAGGGAGACCGCCAGTGGTAAGAGGCAGCCGGAGGTGGGGCAGCGGGAAGGACGGACGAACAGGCTAATTACAAATGATCTGTGTATGTCGAGATCACTTGTACAAAATGAGCTGCAGCTTTGCACGCTCTACATTTAGCCCTGCTTGCCCGAAGCAGGGCTAAATGTAGAAAAAAAACTATCTGCCCATTGTCCGTAACTGCATGTGCCGAGCGTCGGGCGATAGGAATCCACACCCTTGCCTCCCCTCTACTCTCTACTGCCCCAAGGCCGGGCCTCAGTGGCCTTGTGGGAAATTCTGCCCTGCTGTCATGTACTTTTGCCTAACATCATGTCAGAGTATCTGAATGGTCAATTTAGAAATAGTTACTATCATATAAAAATGTAAGGAGGTTTATAGGTCATCAATAGAACTTATACCAGGGAGCACCAGTGGGGAAATCTGCCTGCCATCATACCTAGCTCAGCACTGCCCATACCCAGCTCTGCCCATGTTGAAGTTTTGAGTCTTCCAGTTGACACATAACAGACACCCATTATCAACTGCTCTATAAATTTCCCTTAAACTCTCATTTTGCAAAAGTATCATCTTCAAGCTACATGAGTCACAATTATGTCTCACCTTCATCCCTGGTTCACCTGGTGGTCCTGGTTCTCCCTTTGCCCCGGGAGGTCCCTAGAATAAATAAAGATCAGTTAACCATTTTAAACATTTGATTACTACCCTGTTTCCCCAAAAATAAGACCTAGTACTATTTTTGGGAATTGCTAAAATATAAGACCTACCCCGAAAATAAGACCTAGTTGTGACCATTCCCAGGGCCGGTGGTGGCATAAGGGGGAACTTGAATAGCCGCGGGAGAGGCAGGAGAGAATCAGCGGTGCCAAAGAAGCCAGCGCTAGAGGAAGCGGCATAAGAGCGGCATAAGCCGATGCCTCCTATATAGCGCTATATAGCGCTGGCTCCTGTCACAGGCGGAGTGATACCAAATGCACTCCGCCTGTGAGGAATCGATAGTGAAAGTGCGCTTCACTCATTCTGGCCAGCGATTGGTTAGCAAATTGTTTTTGGAAAGGTACGGCACCCCTGATTGCCCTCATCACCATATTTTTCTACATGAATAAGTGTGGATTGTTGTACATTAAAAAAAAATAATAATAATACCCCGCCAAAAAAAAAAATATAAGACAGTGTCTTATTTTTGGGGAAACACGGTATTTAGTCTCTAATGACATGTAGCCAGACACCATGTGATCTATGTTGCCTAGGGTGAGAGATGGGGAACAGGATTTTTATTCATGATAAAAGGAAGGCACTTCATTATTCAAAATCTTAGAGGGTTATTCACGAAGGAGCTGAAGGATCTAGCTGTACCTTCGACTGATCCTTCAGCTCACTTCGGCCGCCTGAGCCCTTTAGTTCAGTCAAACCAAGGGCTGCTGTATGGGCTATTCACTATAGCTCGTACAGCAGCTGAAGGAAGGCGAACGGCACAGCCGAGGCTCTTCGGCAGCTTAGTGAATAACCCAGTTAATGTTGTCTGGCAGTGTGAACATGGGAACTATTGATTCATGTGAATTGGAATTATAAAATATATCCAAAAACCAAAATTATTTTTAACTTTGGATATAATGTGGAAGTGTTGAAAGCCCTGTGCGATTTACAGCTCCTATTTGTCTTGCTAACCATTGTCAACGAAACAGGAAATTATGTACAATCCAAACATTTTTTTAGAGTTGTAATTTAGAACAGAAATAGAGTGAAAATCTTCCAATGGGGACACCTGTTCCACTGAAAACTGTCTGGGAGCAAATTTCCCTAACTTCAAAGGGCTTTCCTCTGACTTCTTGTTATGTCTCTAGGTCAGGAAGTGAAGGGAATTAAAGGAGAACTATGAGGTGAGTGCTTTTCATTCACCTCATAGTTCTAGCCGACCTGTGACAATGAGACTGTCACAGGTCGGCTCAGTAGATCGGGAGGTGAGCGAACACATACCGGCGTTCGCTCACCTCTCGATCCTGTCACGGCTCTCTGCCGTGACAGGGGAGGGGCTGGATTCCCCCCTCCCCGCTCCGATCCGCCAGCCTGACTGGCGGAACGGACGTGGGAGGGGGCCGGTACAGCTGGCTCTGCCTTTAGATAGGCAGAGCCAGCTGTCAGTCACGCAGCTGGGCGGATCCCGGCACAATTGTTAAGATCCGCTTCAGCTGCGGCGTCTCAGTATACCGTGAGCTACAGCTCGCGGTATACTGAGCCTAGGGTGATGGGAGGACGCTAGTTTGTGTCCTCCCGTTACCGTAAAGAGAACTATGGGGAAAAGACTTAACCCCATAGTTCTCCTTTAATCTACTGGGGAATGCACAGAAAAAAAATGACAGAGGCCTTACTAATTCCTTACTTAGTGAAAAATAAAAACCTTGGTTTAAATGCTAACTATATCCAAAAGCTAACTTTCCACATAACAACACTAAGGGGTCTATTTATAAATCTTTTCCCTCAAGATTCAAGCAACTTTTACCCATGACTCACACATTTTTCTAATTGAATCTAAATAAAATTGTGTCAATCTTGGGTGAAAACATTTATAAGTCAATCTCTAAGTAAAATTATTTCCTGTGAAATATTTCAGAAATGATCCTTCTACATTATACAGATATACTAAATTGGGTGGTGCAGGATCATAATCATGATAAATTTGACCCCACAGTTAGACCCAAATCATCATAATGGGCTCCCTTCCCATCACTACTATAAACTATGGATAAAGTTCACCAAAAGTTATAGTGCCGCTAAATCAGAGCCAAAAATGACATTTCTAAACCTCCAAACTGCTTTGTGGGCTGGCCCTGGGCATACAAACTCTAATGAGTTTATAATGATTTTAACATTTGTTTTGAATGTTCATATGTTTAGATATGAGGGCTGAAACAATACTCTGAAGAGAAGCGGGTCAGTGATATGTGTGTATGTACACAGAAGATGATACTACTTGGCCCAATATCATATTATACTGTATACAATTGTAAACACCTAGTTCATCTAGAAGTGATTCTAATCAAACTGGACACAAGGGAATATTAAAAGGTAATTCCAAAGTTCAACTGTTGCTCTACCATTAATATACTAAAACAGCAACATTAACCATCTATTTGCTCTATCCATGTGACTCATGAATCATACATTAGCTACCAAAAAACAGGGGATGATTAGAAAGAATTTGCTTCCAAGTGTTGGCTCCAAGATTATTGTATAAATACCTTATGTCCAATTTCTCCCATTGCCCCAACAGGTCCTTGAGGTCCAGATGGCCCCTAAAACGGTAAAATATTATCAGTCATTTACTTAAACCTTTTTAACCTCAGCTGGACAGAACATTTTTGCAATTTTTCCCATTGTTTTCATTTTCTATTGCTGCGTTGCTGTCGTTTGTAAAAGACCCCCCCAAACCGTATATATTTTCTGAAAGCACAGGCCCAGTAGAATAAAAAGATGGTGCTACTAATTTTGTAGGCCCTGCGATAATTGCGCAAATGTTTGTCAAATCAATATTAAACCGATAAAAACACACAATTAAATTGATAAAAGTAGGAATGCACCAATATTTCGGCCAACGAAACATATCGGCCGAAGATGGCACTTTTGGCAAAATGCCGAAAGTGCAATTTTTTGGCCGAAATAGCGGTACATCCGTGATTTCTCTACTCCCCGCTGGGCGCTGCTCTGTGTCGCAGCGGGGAGGAGAGAAACTGTAACAGGAGGCTGAACTCTGCGGGAGGAGAGCTCTGTGAGTGGCCAGCGTCTCTCTTCCCCGCACCGATCAGCCTCCTGTGACAGATCGGGAGAGTGGTGTGTGGGCGGAGACAGCTCTCAATGCTCACAGGAGGCCGGTGGTGCGGGGGGAGGAGTCAGCTGTCAGATCGAGATCAGCCTCCTGTGAAAGCTGATCCAGGATGGAGAGCGAGTGCAAACACTCAGCGATCAGTGATCGCTGAGTGTTTCTAAATAGTTGAGGTCAGAGTATGTTTACTGTGTCCTCAATTATGAATGAATGGGGGAGAGATCTACATCACCTCCTGTTCATTCATGATTGTGGATATAGTGAACATACTCTGTCCTCAAGTTATGAATGAACAGGAACACTCAGTATAGAGGATTCCTGTTCATTTATAACAGGGGCTGCAGAAAAGAGTACTCATACTCGCCAAAATGATCCGATAACTACCCACATACAGGAACTTCCAGTCAGAGGAAGATTTCCTCTGACCGGCAGTGCTGTAGGGGAACATGGAGCCAGCTTACCGTGCAATCAGGAAGCTGATCGTTGAGTAATGACCTGCCCTCCCAAACAGCCGACTCGGTGCTGATTGGCCGGGAAGCTGGCTTTCTGGCCAATCAGCATCAAGCCATCAACATGGAACCGGCTTCACAGGCAATCAGGAAGCCGGGCGGCATGTCATTACACGCCGCCCAGCTTCCTGATTGCCCGGGAAGCTAGCTCCATGCCAGCGGAAGTACCGGTATCAGTACCGAAAGCAAAATATCGGTACTTGTACTCGATACCGAAAAACCAGTATCGGTGCATCCCTAATTTATACCTTTAAGTCCAAATGAACCTTGGAACCTAAGGATCCCTCTTTCTGGCATAGTCAATGGATTGTAAGTAAATCTGTAACGTGTTGATACAAAGGAAAGTAACGGATACCTCACTAGGCACCCTAAGATGCCACATCTAAGCTTTACAATGCCTTTCTGTCTCCTTAAAAACCCCTTAAAAAAACAAACCTCAAGTTATATGGCAAAAATGCTCCATCCACATCCTCTAAGTCAGTTCCTGATTACAGCTGAACTTCAGGCACATATAAAAGACACAAATTAATGCAGCGCTCTAATTGAGAGCCAGATACAGTACATTGATGGGGGATTTATCAAAACTGGAGCAAAGAAAATCTGGAGCAGCTGTGCATGGCAACCAATCAGCTTCACTCTCTAATTTTCAAATCTTAGTTGAATAAACTGAAAAACTAAGCTGATTGTTTGCCATGGGTAACTGCTCCAGATTCTGTCTGCTCCAGTTTTGATAAATTCCCCACATTGTGTTCCACAATGCTCATGTGCTTACAAGATTATTATCCCATTATCCCTGACACTCTTCCTGTCTACCTTGGAGTGTTGGGTGGTCCTGCTCACCTCTGTTTGTTCCAGCAACTCCTGTTGCATTATTTATAATACCGTATAAAAGAAATGTAAATTTCATCAGGTAGAGGTTTTTGTTTTGTATTTCAAATATTGTATTGTTTTCATCAAGACATTATATGACACATACACCATAAAACCAGACAATACAGCACCAACCATCTAAACATGACATAACACATTCAACTCCGCTGAGTTCTTATTCTCACTATAATTTATACATAAATATATACAAATAGCCTTTAAGAAAGAAAGGGGAGCTTGCCCTCACTTTTTGTTCAAAAGACTACTGTTTCCTAAACAAGAAGCGATGGGAACAATTCCCAAAGTGGGTGTTGACAGTAATGAAACCACGTAAAATATTGTTATTGATGATACTTACTGGGTTCCCTGGAATTCCTTTTTCCCCAGATGGGCCAGATGGTCCTGGAATTCCCTGTAAAATTCCATAATTGGAGATAAACAATGGCAAAAAAAGAGAGTTCTCTAGTTCCAAACATACAATGATGAAACTTTACTTACTGGAAAGCCACGTGGGCCAACAGTTCCTCTTTCTCCCATTTTGCCCTGGGTACAAAAAGTATGTGAATGACGTAACCATTCTACTGTATGTCCATGATAATTACAGATGTATAATGTGTCTACATACCTGTTGACCAACCAGTCCTTCTTTGCCCTGTACTCCATGAGGTCCCTGTGAAAACATAACTTCATTAACACGCTAATAAGAAAAACAATGCAACAATTAATAGCATGACTTCTATCCTAAGTTTCTTATAATACAGACTATTTTGTAAAATAGGATGTATTATAAAAAGAATGCGAATTGCTTTCATTGCAGAATATTAATTACTTTCATTGCAATCATCTAGAGGTCTGCAAACTATATTAATTTTACTAAATGTATTTGCCAAATGTTATTTCTCCCTGCATAATTGACTGTGTTGCCAGAAAGCTTTGGGCCCCTTATGCTCCTAGACCCCATAGTAGTCACATTGCCTGCTATAGTTACAGCTCTTCTATTGCTTGATGATTATCACATCTGCCTTGTAATGCAGAGTTCCTGGGTTAATGCCGCAAATCCTTTCAAAAACAGACTTAAGTCAACTGGCATCTAAACATAATTGAAAAAAATCTGCCATGATAGAAATGACAAATTTTCAATGAATAAAATACATGTATTGCTTTCATTTTGGACTTTAGTGTCAAGAGGGTCTTTATAAATAGACTATACTTTAATGTTAATATCACACTGGCTATTCATCCACCATATTATTGTTGAGTACTCTTCAAGTCTCTTATATGATACAAACACACAAAAGAGTGCAAAGAAATCAAATAAATAAATCTATGGTGTAGAATATTGTGTCTTGATGTAGTATGATGCTTAGGATGCATGCAATGTATTATTTTACATTTAATATACATGGGGGGGGAGGTATCAAAACTGGAGAATACAACATCTAGAGCAGATTTGCACTGCAACCAATCAGCTTCTCTTTTCAGTTTGTTCAGTTAAAATTTGAAAATGAAAGAGAGAGGCTGATTGTGTCTGCTCCAGGCTTGATAAATTCTCCTCATTGTGTCCTGCATACACAAAGTGCAGCATAAGGGCCACATTCAGGCAGCAGAGTTCTCCTGGAAAATATACAGTTATGTTTTGGTAAAGTTGTACAGAATTTCCCAGGCAGACCAGCGTTTTCACTGCTCTTAGAATAAAGTGTATGAGTTGTCCACACAGCGTGCAGTGACAAAGCATACACTTGGGGTGCTTTGTAATCCTATACTGGATCTGATTTGTCAAAACTACCCAAATCAGTATATTGCAATGACCAAACAAATGCTGAGGATATGAATTGTTAACTGGCAATCTAACCACAAACAGATATTTTACTTTAGCATAGTTGCTAAAACTCTAAATTATATATTTTGGGGATTCCAGTAAGAAAAACAGCAGAAGTCCCAGGTCCGTCCAACTTCAGATGGTATCATGCTCCCTTAGAATTATACCTAATTATGTGGAGTAATAATGTAGAACAAATATTTGGAAGCTCAGCTACAATAGTCTAATCATCTTCACAATAATTATGTGGGCTGAGGGTAATATGGCCCCGTGGGAGGAAGGCAATATGGCCCTGTGGAAAGAGGACAATATGGTCCCGTGGAAGGAGGACAATATGGCCCCCGTGGAAGAAGGACAATATGCCCCCCGTGGAAGAAGGACAATATGGCCCCCGTGGAAGAAGGACAATATGGCCCCCGTGGAAGGAGGACAATATGGCCCCCATGGAAGGAGGACAATATGCCCCCCGTGGAAGGAGGACAATATGGCCCCCGTGGAAGAAGGACAATATGCCCACCGTGGAAGGAGGGCAATATGGCCCCCGTGGAAGGAGGACAATATGGCCCCCGTGGAAGGAGGACACTATGGCCCCGTGAAACGAGAACAATTTGGCACTGTGGGACGAGGCAAGGAGAAAATTGCATGGTGAGCTTACATATATATGACAATAGATACATATATCACTTCCAAAATATCTAAGGCAGAATAATCAGTATGCAGATGCAAGAAGTATGGCGTTACTACAAACTAATCAATCATAGCTGCAATGGTGGTAGACATCAATTTATATACAGTATCTCACGTCTGGTCTTATTGTAGCTGAGGTTCCTGTTACATTGCATCAATAAGGAATGGATTCCCTCCATTGATATCTCTATGTTTTTCTCACATTTGTACTTGGGTTAGAAAAGGGTAGGGTGTGGAAGGCAGAAGGAAGGGTAGACTAAATGCCCACTCTTGGCTGCCCATTAGGCAAATCCTACATTTGCCCAACCATCACATGTGATGTGCAAATCAGTTGCACCACTGAATCGCTTTACATACGCATCAGTTCCTGCCCTCAAGGTCCCTGAAAGGAAAGTAAGGAGTCAATGAAACTACCTGCATTTCTTTGTAATGTGGGAGGAAACTGCAGTACCAGGAGGAAACACAAGCACAGATAGAAGATGCAAACTCCATGCAGATAGTAGATGGGATTTGAACCGAGGACCCCCTTGCAAGTGTAAACCACTAAGCTAGCCTGCTGCCCACTTCCAACTATTGACCTGCATGTGGCTCCTAAACTGCTGGAAAACTGATTGGTTGCTTATAACTAAATGATCACCACTGCCTTTATATACTTCTTGCTAATCCATATAGTACAAAACTTCAGCTCCTAAAACAGTCTCTATAACCAGGGAGGGATGAATGTTAAGTTGGCCAGTTGGGATATAAATCACTGATGCAGTTAAATAAAGTAGTCAGTGTGTGTGTTCTGGAGGTCAGGGGTGACGGTTACAGTGGATACACTGCATGTCCCTAGCATTGCTTAGTCTGCCTGAAAGCATCATAGCATCACACAGACTGTCTGCGGGTGGCTTAACAAGTCAATGACAAAGAACAACACCTCTGTGGGAACAGGAAGACGGGCAATG
Source organism: Nanorana parkeri (assembly GCF_000935625.1). NCBI lineage: Eukaryota > Metazoa > Chordata > Amphibia > Anura > Dicroglossidae > Nanorana > Nanorana parkeri. The sequence continues at coordinate 480,292 of NW_017306815.1, forward strand.
TTCCTCAACCCTATATAGACAGCCCCCTTCCGAAATCTGGGCCTGGAGGACCTGCTCTGTCACAGATAATGTGATCCCCCAGCATTTTACCCTGGTCAGAATGTCAAACTTTACCACTGCACATGGAAAAAGCTATCTTTGTACTATGTAGGCTCTAGCTACATTATAAGCCTGTAGAAACTGGTCAATCAGCTGTGCCAAGCCACAGAGCTTTAATTTAACAGGTGTCCCTTGCAATGGTCTGTGCAGCAAGTTTTCTGATTGGCTGTATCCTATTTATGGGTCAGTAGATTGAGAAGTGGGCGAACACATTCCTGCGTTCGCTCACCTCTCGATCCTGTCACATGTCTCTGCCGTGACAGGGGAGGGACTGGATTCCCCCCTCCCCGCTCCGATCCGCCAGTGCTGACTGGCGTAACGGACGGGGGAGGGGGCAGGTACAGCTGGCTCTGCCTCTAGATAGGCAGAGCCAGCTGTCACTCACGCAGCTGGGCGGATCCAGACACAATTGTCGGGATCCGCTTCAGCGTCTCAGTATACCGCGAGCAGTAGCTCGTGGTGTACTGTGGCGTCTCAGTATACCGCAAGCTGTAGCTCACGGTATACTGTGCTTAGGGTGACGGGAGGATGCTAGTGTGTGTCCTCCTGTTAACCTAAGGAGAACTATGGGGAAAAGCCTTAACCCCATTGTCACGGTCTGGGGACCGTGGCACTAGGGTATGTGAGCTCCGGGGTATGAGGAGTTAGTAGGAGTCACAGACAGGAGGGATATCTGGGTTGTTGGTCACAGAGAGAGAGGAACTAATGGTCTGTGCGTTCTCAGGACACACTAGAGGCGCAGAATCTAAGAAGGGCCAGGTATGCGATAGAGCCTCTAGTGGTGAGGATGATTGGCTGCTGGACACCTTCCAGGTTGCGGCCCTCTAGCGCACCCACACAGACACAAAGGACTAGTCGAAGCACCGGGGAACTGGATACAAACAACAGGTAGGGAAGAAAGTTGTAACCAAGAGGAGGAAGATAGGAACAGTGGCACACAATGAGAGAAAGAGAAAGTCACAAGCAAAAGGTGCACAACGCACAGCAGAACAGCAGAGTATGCTGAAGAGGGTAGCTAAACAAGGACACTCGGGAAGGGTAAGTAGCTTATAGGAGCAGGAAGGTGCAACGTACAAAAGTAAGCAGGAGATGTGCGTTGCACATGCATACAAAGAAGCAGGATAGCAGAGAGAAAAGTACATAAAGAAGCACAAAGGGATGTATGCACACAGGGGGTGTGCAGACAAGGACGAATCCAACACAGCCACGAGGTAAGAGAGGAGCACAGAAGTAAAGGGGTGACAGCAAAGCATAGGAAGATACACTGGAAGGTAAGACGGAACTGAAGTACAAGAAAGCAAAAAATAGGAGGAAGCAAATAGACAAAGGCTGGAGAGGGAAAACACAGTAGAAGTGAGGCAAACAAGGCAGTATAGAGAGACTCACAGCACACAGGTGAAAGCAATTAAGGTCTGCAGCAATATACTAAAGGTAACCACTGAAATACTATAGTAGGGGCGTAAGGAGCAAAGCAGAGGATAACGCCAAACAAGGATACCAGCTGGTACAGGGAAGCCAAAGGCACAAGGATCCAATAGCAAACGCAGGTAATAAGATCCCAGGGATAGTTAGAGCCACAAGGGGTACGGAACAAGGCATAAGACTTGTTGCTCGCACCAAGAGCAACAAGTAAGGAAGTCCTGAATAGGGGAGGAGGAGAGCAGATTGGCTGCAGCCTTGTGAAACACCATAGGCTGACAGCCCAGAACCAGGGAGCAAAGCAAAAATCCGGCACGGATTTCCAGATATTGTGACACCCATAGTTCTCCTTTAAGGAAAATTCCAAGCTGAAATTATTCATTTGGTTTTCGGTGGCAGATGATCGGAGCAACCTGGTTCTAAAATGTCTCTTGATAAACACCTGACCTGTTCTTATTTAGGAATCACAAATATCAACTCCACTGGCATCCAGAGTTGACATTTGTGATTCCTTAAATAAGGACTTCCTTAAATAACAACTCCATTGTCACCTGCCCCCCAGTGGATTCTCTCTCTCTTTATATATACACTGAGTGGCCAGATTATTATGACCACCCCATCAGTACTTCGTTGGGCCACGAGATGACTCCACGAGATGACTTCGTTGGGCTGCCTCGTGACTCCACGAGATGTTGAAAGGTGATGCGAGGAATCTGACACTGCACTGTTGCCCTTCTGTTGTCTTGTACAAGTCTTGCCACTCTCCGTTCTGCCCTAACATTGACTAGTCGCTGACGGCCACAATTTGCACGTTCAGACACATACATACTTTATTATAGACAATGCACACTAGAGTAAAGAGCTGTGAAGTGCAGGTTACAGCAGGCCCTGATTGCCAAGTGTAAAGATGAAGCAGTGACCATACTCTTCTTCGACCAATCAAGAACTACAAAATAACTTAAAAAAGTAAAGTTCTGGGGCGTGGCCTGGCAATGGAGACGTGAAGACGTGTCTCCCTCGAGCTCTGCATCTCCCGGCACCGATACGGTGTGGCTAGCGGCGAATTATGTTCTGTGTTATGTTTTATTGCCATGTTTATGTTATGCTATTTCATTTATTTACCTAGTTATTTGCGGGAAGACAGACCGCCCATTGGAGGGAGGGGGGGGATTCTCTCCAGTAGACAGGGAGTGCTTGGACCGCCCAATTTCGGCGGAAGAGCTGGCGGGGGCCCTGAAGCAGTCCAAGTCCGGCAAGTCGCCGGGCCCGGATGGCTTCACGGTCCCGTACTACCGAAAGTTCCTGGATCAGTTGTCCCCTCATTTCCTGGCAGCCTTCAATGCTATTCTACTGAATCGCCCCTTTCCAGTTGATTCTTTAAGGGCACATGTGGTAGTGATTCCTAAGGAAGGGAAGGACCCGGCGCAATGTGGTAGCTACCGCCCCATAGCCCTCAGATGACAGGATGCATGAGACCAACAAGTTGAATAACAATTGTGCGGCATGTGTGTTCATAAAACAAGTCACATGCTCTGTCATCTCTGGTCATGGTTGGCCTACATATCTAATACACAGGAACGAATCCCAGCTGTAACAACACATCAGGCACAAGCTGGATGCTTGGTGATCATGTCAGGTTTCTTCTCCAAAGTTACGACAGATCAACATTAAATTTTAAAGTATTTTTTCATTCTGCAAAAATCACATGGTCATATTAAAGCAGGACTGCTGCTAAAACATTTTTATTTTGGACAGAATAAAGGAGAGTTAGAAGCTGTGTGAAGTTGTTACTTCTGGAATGTATATATAAGAGATGCTAAAATCCCCTGCTGTCAGTGTTAAGCATTGGAAATATCTCATCTTATTTTTACGCTACATCACTTTAAAGGCCACTCTTGTACAACAAAGAAACCCCAAACCTGAGGGGAGGTCTTGAGGAAAAATCAAGTCAAAGACAGCAGGGGCGCCCCAACAACGGTTATGGAGTCCAAAGTACCTTTATTATCAGTCGTCTTGCTGCTCTATCTGCTGGTACAACATATATGACACCTATAAATATTGTTGCATTCTTTTGAGTCCAGGCTTTCCTGAAGGATTATAACGTACTAGCTTTAATGAAGTGGGGCAGTGTAGAGCCCAGAAACGCACTGTCCTGTTTAGCTTTCATTAATAAAAAAAACTACTTTAGATTCCATCACCATTTTTGTGAAAACTTTGCTGTCTTTGACAAGTTGCTATTTCTGTCTGTGTCTTTTATGGAGAGATTTACCCTAACTTCCTGCCTTGGTGTCATCTTGTCATGGGGAGAAGATGCAAGTGGATATATCACTAAAGGAGACACAAAGAGATATTAAAAAGTTCTAAACTTTCCAAAGTCTATCCAAAATGAAAAAAATACCTTTTTGGCTGGAGGTCCACTTTCACTTCATTTTAGACCCTGTTCGTTCTTGTGATAAATATATAACATGTGTTTGAAAATGTTCTAAGTTTTCTTTTGCCGTTGTCAGAGGAAGAAGATTTGTTAGCTCCTAGCTTGGATTAAATGCACCAAGACTAAGTGGTTAGCAATCTTAGCCTTCCAGCTCAAAGTTGAAATACCACTAAATATTCTATCTGCATGAAGTTTGTAAGGTCTCCCTGTTTGTGTAGGATTTTTCCTGTAATCTCCCAAAACATACTGGGGGGTTAACAAGCTTCCTCCCAAATAAATGTTGCAGATACAGCAGACTGACGCCCTTTACAAGACAAAAAGTGATGAGAAGGGTCGATGTACTTTGTAAAGTGCTGTGTAATATGTCAGTGCCGTATAAATAGAAGACATGAATGGCTATTGCACCCTGCAATAATCTACTTACTCCTACTGTATTGTAAGCAAGTCATACATTTGCATGTGATGTGGACCGAAGGTTTACACCAACCATTAGGAATAATTATAAGGAAAATCGTAATGCCCTTGGCTAGGTTAGGCAACAGCTTCCCTATATATAGTACTCTGTGAAATGTCTTATTCATTTTTCCTAGGAAAAGACAAATTAAGAAATAGAAATGTTGGAATTAAATAGACTAGAAAAAAACTGAATAAAATGTCTTCCCGCAAAGAGAATAGTAAATACTATTGTACTACTATATACTACAGTAATGACAAATTGCTGCCAACTCTTCTGGGTGTATTGAATTCCTGCTTCCCCATTACGCACCGTGGTTCCTTCAGCTGACCCCTATGCCACTACTAAGGGCCCATTCACCCCAGGGCGACAGCGTTTCAGCTCGTTTTCCGCGTGGTTTTTGGAAGGGTGTCTTTGGGCGTTTTATATGTGTTTCAGTGCTGAAACGTTATTAAAAATGCCCATAAACGCGCTGATCAGTGCATTTCATTGAAGTCTATATTGAATATGCGCTGTTCAGCACTGAAAAAGTAGCTCAGGGAGCAGTTCGGGTGACAGGCGGATTGAAACGCGTGCACTTGTGTGAACAGGTCCCATTGGAAAGAATGGGTTTTTAAATGTTGGCGTTTAAGCGTGGAAAAATACGCATGACTAAAACGCACTGGTGTGAACTAAAGGGGGCGGTAAGAGGAATCACTGAGCGTAGAAGAGTGCCAGGGGAAAGACACCAGCAGAAGTCTTCAGGTAGCTTTCTCTGTTTATTATAGGGGCGTTCTACAGATCGTAGGAGGTAAGGATTTACTATGTTCTGTGCAGAGAGACATTTTATTTAGAGTTCAATTGTAGTTTTATAGAGAACTCTTAGAAGGGTTAATTATTTCTATTCTTTGTGTTTCCATGTTGTGGAGACTTCCCTTTACCTACAGTTTCATTGACAATGCTCTCCAAGGCCAAAAGCAAGGGGAAATCTTCCCGATAGTGCCCAGATAGCAATAAAAACGTGACAGACATTTTAAGCTTTTCTTACTTTATCCAGCCATAAGATGAGTAATAGCTGGAGTTCAGGACTTCACATTGTTTCTAATTTATGGTACTGATTTTAAAAACAAGAAATATTTAGTCATAAGACTTCCGGTTTTTATTATTTTGGAGCTAGTTTAAAAAGCTAAACAGTATACACATACCATGGCCATTCCACTGCTTTAAAAATAAATCCTAGAACACTCTTTTATAATTAAAAAAAACAAACAGTGATGAGGTCTACAAAGGCGCTCTGAGCTCTGCTGTCTTTAGGACTGCAATAAAAACCAAATGAAAGTTATTTACAAAAAACTGTCAAAGTCACATGACTAGCTCTCCTTCAATCATGGAACTTTCTATATGGTTAAGCAGAGATCCCTACAGGGCAATGGAGGTTACAGACCCGTGGCCTGCGATACTGATAGCCACTCTTTGTTATATTCCCTTAAACTCATTGTTTATTAACTGCTATATGAGACGTTCTTTTCTATCAATTGTAATTGTCATTTCCAGCTGTATAGTATAGAATATATAGATACACTTTATGTGCTGGGGTGTTTCTATACCAGTGTTCTATACTTTACAGTCAGAACTTTTTTGTACTGCAGGCTGAGTTACCAATGCCTGCACATTCAGCCTGCATCCATAGAGGAAACATAAGAAGGAGCTGATGCCACATCATCATTAGGGGACATTAAACCACACTTAGGGTGCAGATGCATGAAGATGAAGCCAAGGTGAGGAGAGCCTGCCAGAACAAGAGCTACACTGACTTCAAGGAAAGATAAGGAGAGTATACCAACTGATATCAAAATAAATATATCAATTAAAAAGTAGGTATCCTGTCACTATTACTGGGCAAGAAGTTAATAATGCCTTGGGGTTTAAGTACACGTTGTTATTTGTACACAAAATCTCAAAATGTTTGTTATGTTTTGATGTTTGCTATATGTTTTGTACAGTATTTCTTTTTGTTGCTATAAAACGCTTGTAAAGCAATGTATACATTTTGAGTTTTGCTTTACTTCCTTCACCACTGCAGCCTAGTCTCAACAACAGGGCCCCCGTTACCCTCCATAGACTGTGCAAGTAAATTAAAGTGATGGAGTCCAAATATGATCCACAAATGCTCTTTATTAATTGAGGTGAAAATCTAGTACATCGCAGCAACAAGAAAAGTCATAACTCATAACTAAGGCTTGTATGGATTATATTTGGAAATATGGATCATATAGCACTTTTACCTATTTGAACTTTGTAAACCTTTTAAGTTTTGAAAACTGCTGTATAAAGTTTATTACTATGAGTAGATAAATTCACTAGCAAAATTAAACTATTATTTAGGCAACTATTCTTTGCAGCCTACTGTTCAGTGAACTTGTAGCTGAAATGTTACAGAACCTTTAACATCACATACTGGAGGTCTAAATACAGCCTGCAAAGGCTGCTGATCATCTAAAAACCAGTTGGGGCATGCAGTAAGATTTATCACGTCGTTATAGTAAGCAGACACTTCCACTTAGCATTCACTTTCAGAAAGTGCACTAGCATGGTCTATCTCAATATCTACAGAACAAAACTAGGTAACAATTCCTCTGGGTGCTTCAGCTTTCTCTAAATACCTAAGAAAAAGACTGGAGATGTAGCTTCCACCCAAAATGTGTATGTAACCGAGGCAAGGGACAGTAGACTGTCAGCTGCTGGAGACTAAAAACTGATGTGGATGATTGTATGCATATGAATATTTCTGGAATATATATATATAAATGAACAAAATATAAAAAATATACATATTGGAAGATTTATCTCAGCTTTGGAAAAAAAATGCCATTCTTTTATAACGTCTGTGTTGCTCCACTAATGAATTCTTCTTTATGACTAAAGAGCTGCACAGTAAGATGTCTTCGAACAATCTTTTGAATACCAATAGCAACAACAACACAAACACACACATGCATGCACAAAGCCGTGTTTATCATGGTGCATTACTGGGCTGTCAGCTTGGTGCCATAAATGGAAACACTTTTTTACACTCCTGTATTTTTCCAAGGCCACTGAAATACACATGCAGTCTTATTTCTGCTGGCACGCAGCTAGATCTGTGTGAACAGGTCCTTGTTCTAAAGGGAAAAGGGTGCTGCAAGGATTAATATTAACTATGAGAGGCATCTCAGACCATGACGGGAATGCTCGATTAAAGTCTAACCAGCATATGGTACAATTACCAGCAGGCTATGCCAACAGACTGGTTACAGTGCATGCTGGGAGTTCTAGTCCATCCTACAATTATGTTGTAATGAAGATGAGGATTGGTTTGTACCAAAGGCAGAAAAAGAGAATCCAAGCACATGCAACAGATCAGTGGCTGCCGGTGCAGGTGATGGAAGGGTTAACTACATAAAAGTGGACAGAAACTCATGAACATCAGATACTGAACTTTAAGATAATCTTCTCACATTGCCAATTCAGAAGTAAGGAGCTGGTGCCTTTATGGGCACTTACCTTGGTACCTGGGAGCCCAGGTCCTCCTGTTGGTCCATCAGGGCCTCTGGCACCCTGAAAAAGAGGAGAGGTTAGTTGCAATATGAAAAATGGCCAGCAGGTGTCTCCCGTGTGCTGCTCAATGCTGTTCTGAGAAAGGGCCCAAGTCAAAAGCCCCCTTGTCCTGCTATCCTCCCACTTGTAGCCCCCTCGCTTAACCCTCCTCCCCCCTTCCTTTCCCCTCAGCCTGCTTGGAGAGGGGGGAAAAAAAAAAAAGCTTTCAGGAAAACAAACAGCTGTGTCCTTTTACTCTCATCCTGAAGCCTGCATTCCCACTAACCAAGGCTTGTGCTTCACATTTCTCCATGATCAGCATCCCATCCCGGAGCTGAAGTGAGTCAGAAATATACATGATTTTTTGGCACTGAATTCGCAAAGGTGAAGGTAAATCTGGTTTACGGTCAGGGGTGCCTGATGTGTCTCTTTATCTACAGGTGACCAGTAAGAGCAAGAGAGCTACAGCATGCAAGTAAAGTGTCTGCGGTGCCCCCAAGCAACCAGATTAAAAGGTGTTCATGTTAGGAAATGACTTAAGATATCAAATCACTATGGACAACTTTAAAATGTTCCCTTCCCTCCCTGAATATGTGACACCAAAAGAAATCTTTGCAAAGCTTCAGGTCCAGAAGAACACTGCGGTACATTAATACATTTACAGTGGAACTATACTCGAAATGAAAGTCAAATAATGCACTTTTTACAAAAATACATGACGGCAGGACAATTAAGGTCTTACAATGCTTACGGGAATATACTGTATGCTACATACATTGCATGATTATTCATACACTGAATGAAAATGGTTAAAATATGATTGAATAATTCAAAAAGTTTGAATCTCAGCTAGGAAACTCTCTGCATGGAGTTTGCATGTTCCCCCTGTTCTTGTGTGGGTTTGCTCCGGTTTCCTCTCACACTCCAAAGACATGCTGGTAGGTTAATTGGCTCCTGTCTAAATTTGCCCTAGTATATGTGTGTGCATGTATATATGAATATGATATAAGGACCTTAGATTTTAAGCTCCTTGATGGCAGGGGGACGTGCGAATGTGTAAATGTGCCGTATGTAAAGCTCTCTGTAAATTGTCAGCACAATATAAATATATATATTGTGACAGGACAGTGCCGTGTCACTATGGTGATTGCTGTGTTTGTCGCCCAGGACTCTAGGCCAGAGGGGCTGAGAGGGTCCAGAAAATGTATTGTGTTACAATACATTTTTCCGTATTTTCTGGAGTATAACTGGGATCTGGGTCTCTGGAGATTTCTAAAGCCATACACCTTATAACCATTGCACGACTTTCGTTGTGCGATGGTTGTAAGGTCATTACAATTTCGTACGACCTGCCCATCTTGGACGGGCAGATCGTACTTGCGATCATTGCAGCGGGGAGGGGCTTGCCGATGATTGCAATGTTGAGCGGGCAGTGTGAGCTTGCGCACACCGGCCCGTGCGGCTTTCGTCTTCCGAGCACGCTACCAACTTCGCGAAAATCGCACGATTTTCCAGCGTGCTAGGAAGACGAAAGTCGTGCTACCGTACAGTAGATGTGGTCGCACACTGCCCATACACCTGCCGATTATCGTACGATCGCGGGATCACCCGCGATTATCGTACGATAATCGGCAGGTGTATGGGCAAGACTGTCCAGGTGACTGATAACAGCCCTATAAAGAGAGTGGACAGAGAGGAAGAGACAGGCAGTGGTGCAGTCGTTCATGCAGAGCATGGGAGACTGTGTGCACGTGACGCTGGAGTCTGGATGGAAAGGCTGAGAGGGCCTGTGGCACACTTGGTGTGTGGGCGAGGCCAGGAGGGTCTGTGGCACACGAGGTGTGTTTTGAAAAGGTCGGGAGGACCGTCATCACACAGGGAGGTGTGAAGCTGCCGGTTGTCTGGCCATGAGCAGGCTGAGGCTCTAACCCTGAGGTGCCGAGCCAAATCTTGGATGTTGCTGGAAGATACACCCTGTTTATGTTTGTTTCCTGAAAAGAAGCTATTTAAGTTGTACTGTTTGGAAGAAAATTAAATTTTATTTGCTGATACGGCTGGCTAAGGATTCTTCAATACCCTAAATGTTACAACACACACACACATATAAATAATCATGCTGCTTAAAGTTGAACTTCAGGCACTGAGCTACACAGTTATAAACATATATGTAATCTGCTCTACCAGCCAAATGGTTTCTGATTCTGTTCAGATAGTCTTGTTACCCAAGCACCCCTTCGAGGCAGCACAGTCAGAGCCAAGATATTCTCTGCAGTTAAGAAGTGTTGCTATGTCCATTGTCTACAACCCCACTCTGAAGGAGCAACAAGATACTGATGAGTTATCAGTCTGCTCTGTCAGCACTATTCCACTGATAGACAGCACTATGCAGTACAATAGAGCATCATAATAAAGGCTGGTGGCACTCAGACGACTCTTAAAAGATATGCATATAGCGATATTGTGCCAGACAGAAGCATTTGACTGTAAAAAAAATAAAAAAATGGACATACTAATTTAAATCTGCATCAGGCAAATAGCATATACACATATGTGAACTGTCTTTTTTACCAAATAATTTGTAATTCTGTACTTCTGCCTAGCCATATACACCTCTGCCAGACAGCAACACCACGTTTTGTTAGAGCTATGAAATACAGTGGTGTCAACCCCCTTCCCCCCTCTCACCACTGCTGACTGATTCCACTATGAAGGATCAGAAACACTGAAAATTCATCAGCTTTGCTTACTCTATGCTTTGTTCTTCTGTCAGTGTGTCCTCTGACTGCACATGTGTACGTAGCAGAGCCGGATTGGCTCATCCTGCTGTCCCTTTGACTCTTGGTCTGAGTGGTGCTGTACAGGAATGGCAGGAGGCTGAAACCAATTCAGGTGCTGGATGTATGTAAAAATACCTTCAAGGATTTAATTATTTTTAAAGGAATACATGGACTAACATAGGGCTGCAACAACTAATCGACATAATCGATTATTGAAAAAGTTGTCAACTTTTTCAATAATCGATTAATCGGCTTCTGATCAGTTGGCCCTGTTCACGGCTCCACACAGGCTGCGAGCCCCACCTCCTCCCTAACTCACGCTCAACGCTGCCAGACCCGCATCCACGCTTTACACGCCGCACCTCCTTCCCGCCTCACACTCACCGCCCTCCCACATTCTCCATCGGCATAGGGACGCGGGGAGATGTAGTAAGGAGGAGCAGGTGTGGGGGGATGACAGCGGCAGATTGACAGGCCCGATCTCAGAAGCAAGTTGCTGGAAGACTGCTCAGGTATAAGCCTGCACTTTCCCACACGTGGTGCTCTATAATGTATTGCTGGGATTTTTATTCCTCTATAGCTGATGGTACATTGTGCTGTATATTATACATGGGAATACAAATCCCAGCAATACATTATATACTGTATGTATAATGTACTATTGCTGGGATTTGTTGTACTCTATAGTTGGTGATATTCTGCACTGCGCTGTATAGAGGACTACAAATCCCAGCAATAATACATTATACAG
>NW_017306815.1:491980-492216 GCF_000935625.1 Nanorana parkeri
ATATGTGGCATGACTTTGTATATTGTACTATTGCTGGGATTAGTAGTCCTCTATAGCTGGTGCAATTCTGCATTGATTGCTGTATAATTTTACACTTTCCATTTCACTATATTGCACACCACACTTTTTTTTTCTTTTTTACTTCCACCGCTCCAAGCTTGCTCCTTTCAATACAAACTAGTAGTCCATCACTGGAGCCATTTTTAAAAATGTATTTGATTGTTTATCCGATTAAC
>NW_017306815.1:497846-556913 GCF_000935625.1 Nanorana parkeri
CGAGCGGGGTCATCTGGCAGTCTCCGGCCACCTAAATTAGGACCCGGAGACTGCCAGATGACCCCGCTCGGAGCGCCGCACACCGAGCAGCAGTGACGCGACGCTCGGCGAGGTAAGTAAGATGACGCGCTGGCGCTGACTCGAGTATAAGCCGAGGGGGGCACTTTTCACCCAAAAAAATGGGCTGAAAATCTCGGCTTATACTCGAGTATATACGGTAACTAATCGATTTTGAAAATAATCGTTAGCTGCAGCTCTAGACTAACAAGAAGGTTTCACTCCATTGACTGTCATCTTGCAAACAATAGCAGACCAACATCCTGCTATTATCTAAAGTATTTGGTGAATTAAAATGTGAGCGGGAAAAAATAATATTTCCACAGGTAATCATTATATATGAGATGAATTATTTTGCTGCAGATCTCTGTGATCAGGAAGCCACAGCCTATGGGGAGGGATGGGCAACATCCATATTTTTCCTGGCAATTCCTTCCAAAATTACTAAAGACAGCAGCAATCTTGGCATTTAGTAACTATTAGAAAGGAATTTGATTTATCATATGAGGTGATGTATTTCAGAAGTGCATGTCACATGGTCCCATGATGTCACCTGTTTCTCATGACATAACTGGCTTTGAAGGTGGCAGGTACATGTAAACCCCGCAGACAATGTTTGTAGATTTGATTTTATTATCATTGAAGTAGCTACAGTCATTCGTTATGTAAATGAAAATCTTTAAAATTTCGAGAACAAAAAGCTCCTCAAAGTAATTAATGACACAGGCGGAAACGTTACAGCTCTACACTGCCTAGAGGGAATCTAGCATAATAGGTTGCAGGTTCTTCTGTAGATTCTTACTACACTGCACAGTGAAACAGAGAGTGAAGACATGGAAGCACAATAATGAGTATTATTGGCCCAATACATCTAAATCTGGCCACACAGTAAGACTCACCTAAAAAGAGGAATATATGATATATTCCTCCTGGGCTCTTCTATATAGAGAAGAGAAGCATTTGCTATTACAGGGACGGATAAACAATATGTGCAGGATGTGCATCTATACATGGGTCCTCTGGGGATTAGGGGCCCATTTGTACAAGCTTTGGGCCAGCTGGTTGCAAAGACCCTTTACTGTTATCACTTAGACCTGGGCAATGCACATCTTTTAGGAAGGTGAGAAGTGCCCTAACCATGCTCCTGGTTTGTAATATTGAAATGAATAGCGAGCACCTCCTTCACTTCCTGCCTGACCAACACTAAGACATGCAGAATGCTTCTCCCACTTCCTCTGACATCATATGAGCTTGAATCTATTAAATGTCTTACTTCAGATCCAAATTACATCCCATGAAAAGGTTTATCTATCTATTGAGTCTAAAAGATTGGCTGACACCGAGAACACCTTGTGAATACCTTGCTAAGGTCTTCATGAATGAAACCCTGAATGTGATGCATCTTATAAACTAGCTGCATACAGGAAACACAATAGTCTGGCACAGGGTGAAGAGTCCGAATTGCTTTACATAAATGTATAACGGTCACTGCCAACTTGGCTAAAGTATTTGATAAACTGTAAAAAAAATAAAGTATAAGTCTAATTAATTCATGTGCACTTTTTGTCAAGGTGAAAGGGTCAGAAAATGAGGGGAAATCTTCCCCATGGGGACACAGACAGCACTCAAACACAAGAGGAGTTTTAACTCTTTCCCATCCTTTGCCTGAGTTAAGTATTTGGAGTTAAACTTTGAATGTGGCCAAAGAACTGAGATGACTATCGTGTACTATTCCACCTATGACTAGCCTATTATGGACATGGAAACCATCATATGTCTACAGACATATGACTCCATGATCTGTGCAAAAGAAGCAGGCCATTTTGTTTTCTGCACAGTGATCTTTACTGTTCTTCTGGGAGTAAGAAGGTCTCCAAACCCAATAGTATGTCATATGCAAACCCTGCATTGCAGTACACGTCAGGAGCTGTAGTACTTCTGCTAGATCTGACAAAGTAATGTGCATTTTTCTCTATTATGGCTTGTTTCCACCATATGAAATTCGAGGTACTATGCTTTGCTTTGATTTGTAATTCAAGCTGTTGTCCTTGTTGTTGTTCAGTCTCAAGACACGTAATGGTCATGGGCATCAGTCCACAAGAGGTTTGTTTTTTTCTTCAAGAAACAAGCCTGTGTATACTTCTCGGAAAGCATGAGTCCCCGGGCATCTATAAGGAGTGAGGATTTACACTTACGTGAAGCTTTTGGATATATTCTGAGGTTGTAGAGTTTACGCAATTTATTTCAGCTGATGGCTGCAAATCTAACGGGAAGCAAGCAAGACTTACATAGGAAAATTTCATCATTTTCTACTCTGTGACTGCCAAAGCAGCTATGACCTAAGTACAACGGGTCACTCAATATGGCGGAAAGAGTATGGCTGCCAGAGAATTATGGAGCATGGAGGTACCGAATACATGAACACAGTACATTCCACAGACAAGATATACTGACTAAGTGTTATCATGCTCAAATTCTATTTATCCCTTAACAAAACTGAACCAACTAAATGAATCATAATACTGTTTCATCCAATGCAGATACAGGACTATACACATCCCAACCTGACAACTAGACATGAGCACAACATATTATTATACACTCTATAGAGACATAAAACCTCACACTGCCCAAGCTGATGTGGCAAATAGATATAATTACAATTACCTCATGATTTTAGCTGAATGGAATGACTATCCAATAAGTGACTCAGCACATCAATGAGTAAAGTCAAGTCGAATGAGTAAAACCGGGGCATGCGTTCATATATATATGGGCACCTGATTTCTAATATTTCTCTTCAGCAAAGAGATCACATGACCAATGCCTCAGCATGAATTCCATTTTCAGCTTCATTTAACATGAATAAAATATAAATTATAACACTGGACAACAAAGATTTTGCTTCTTGAACTCTTCTTGGTGTATCTTACAGATTTTGGGCTGCTAATCATGAAAATAAAGTGTAGTTTAACCTATTACATACCATTTTTTTAAAATCTTTTATTTTATTTTACATTAAAAAGGAATAGCCAATCTGAAAGGACTTCAATCCATCAATGCTTGCTGACTATTGTTGGACACTACAATGAGATGCATGGGGCACTGATTACAAACGAAAATCACCAGCAAACCACTTTTAGTCCACTTGAACTTGTGCTATATAAAGAAGAAATTATGCGTTATATAGCATATACATTAACATTATGTAATTAAATTGGGGGGAATTTATAAAAACTGGAGCAGACAAAATCTGGAGCAGATTTGTATGGCAACCAATCAGCTTCTCTATTTCATTTTCAAATCCCAACTGAGAAAACTGAAGAGAAGTGCTGATTGGTTGCCATGGGCAACTGCTCCAGTTTCTGTCTGCTCCACTTGATAAATTCCCCCCATTACAGTGATTACAAGTTAATCTCATAAATCTCAAGATTCCTACTTGATACATAATTTCATTCTGAAATTATATTTGTGGTCAGCTTGGAGTCTATCATAATCACCAAAAGTTTATCAGGAAATAAAACTTTTGAAAAGATTTGTGCAGTGTATGAGGATAGACCTAGGTATATTGTTGTGTCTTGAATCAATTTAATTCACTGCAATTTTCACCACATTTGCAACTTATCAGGTGGCGCAGAAGGCAAATGTTGGTGGCTAAAGCTGCCCATACACCTTGCGATCATCGGACGACACTATTCGTCCGATGATCGAACAGTCGTATGATTTTCGTATGGCGGCCCCATCCTGCCCCGATTATCACAAGGTTGGATCAGCGGTAATTAGAAGAAAGCACCTGGACGAATTGCGGTAATCGACCGCACGTAGTTTCATCTGCGCATGTGCAGTGTAAATCGTACTAATTTTGACATACGGAAACGCCACCAACCTTGCGAAAATCGTACGTTCAACCAAAGTCTTCTAACCTGCTGGTTAGTCAAAAGTCGATCGATTGTACAGTATTTGCGGTTGTACACTGCCCGTATGAACCGTATGACTATAGGACGAAAACGCGATCGTATACGAAAATCGCCTGATATTCGTAAGGTGTATAGGCACCTTAAGACTTACAAAAATCCTCATTTGCAAGGCACCGAATGTGCGGCAAAGGTGGGCACCAAATAGGAAGTGGGATTGAGTGCAGGTGTCTGGCAGCCAAAAACATACTCTGAAATTATATAAAACTTTCGCAACCAATGTATTGATTTTGCCTGTCATTGCTGACCTCTCCTTAAAAATAATACTAGTTGCCTGGCTGCAAATCTGATCTAATGATATTTTTAGTCACTGATCCACAATAAATATGCAGGAGTGCTAACTCTCTCTGATTTTCACTTAATGCATGCTTGTTTCTGATCAATGTCTCTCAACACTTCTGTTTGTGCACTGTCTGCTGCACTGCCTCTTCAGTTGTATAGGGCTTTAAAGGTGAACAGCTAACTACACACATATACAGGTGAAACTTGAATAATTAGAATATCGTGCAAAAGTTCATTTATTTCACTAATGCAACTTAAAAGGTGAAACTAATATATGAGATAGACTCATTACATGCAAAGCAAGATAGTTCAAGCCGTGATTTGTCATAATTGTGATGATTATGGCTTACAGCTCATGAAAACCCCAAAGCCACAATCTCAGAAAATGAGAATATTGTGAAAAGGTGCAATATTCTAGGCTCAAAGTGTCCCACTCTAATCAGCTAATTAGGCCATAACACCTGAAAAGGGTTCCTGAGCCTTTAAATGGTCTCTCAGTCTGGTTCAGTAGGAATCACAATCATGGGAAAGACTGCTGACTTGACAGTTGTGCAGAAAACCATAGATATTGTTCTATGTACAATCCTTGTTTTATTGATTGCATGTAATATTCTAATTTTTTGAGATTGTGGCTTTGGGGTTTTCATGAGCTGTAAGCCATAATCATCACAATTATGACAAATCACGGCTTGAACTATCTTGCTTTGCATGTAATGAGTCTATCTCATATATTAGTTTCACCTTTTAAGTTACATTAGTGAAATAAATGAACTTTTGCACGATATTCTAATTATTCGAGTTTCACCTGTAAGTGCCATTTTTTTATCTGCAAAAGATTTTTATTTCTGCCTATCCAGTCTTGAGTCACACAGTTCTGACACACAGCACTGTCGTGTCTGAAAGGGCAGCAGACCTAATTTTTCTCTGTTGAAGTTCCACATTATTTTCAGGTATTGTCTCTCCTCCAGCCTGTGACTGGGCATAGAAAAGAGAAGTGGGAGATTGACAAGCACATCTCTGTCATTCTGATTTCTCCATCTATCAGCATGCACTGAAACACAACTGCTTGGCTTCTTGCAGGGGCGTAACTAGAAATCACAGGGCCCCATAGCAAAATCATGTCGCTATGGCGGTAGTTCCGCCACTGGATTCTTGTGCTCCTTCTCCCTCCCCTAGTTTGAGCTCTGCTCTACAGGGACTGCAACCAGCTGATGCCAAGTGAAATTGAGTTACTTACACTGCTTGCTTTAAACAAAATATATTAAGGATGTATTAATTAATATAGAGCTACATTAATTTGCATGGAAGCCAGTTTTAAGAGATATGTGCACTCTGGCCAGGAAGCAACTTTGTAAAACCTGCATCTTTAAAGGTGCCGCAATTAGGCTTTCGGCACAGACGCTGCTGTATATAAATGAGGCTGCCCTGACAAAGGAAGAATTCTTCGGCCACGGAGGGTGCAAAGCAGTTGCAGGAAGAGGCTGACGAGGAGGTGAGACAAGAAGCTCCGTGTTTGGAGCCTGTCCGCTTTGCCCAGCCTCACACCCATTCATCATAGGCCCTGTGTGCACACTAAAAATTCATCTTTCAAGACCCAGCAAAAACAAACACGGGTGCAGAAGCTTTTCCTGATGGAAACATCTCCTATCAGGACCAAGGAAGTGCAAGAAACTCTGCCATTCCACACAAGGTCACCTTTGTCAAGGGCAGCAGTAGAAAAAAGCTGACAGAATTCCTTCTTTTCACAACATACATTCCCAATTTCTGGAAGAGGGAGGTTTTCTTCCAGGCAGCTGCTGGAAAATCTACTATTATTTTTTCTTTAGAAAGCATTCAAATTATGCAATAATTATATGGGTTACTTTAAGTTTACGGCTCACAATAAATGAGCATTTAGAAATTTTAAGAAAAATTATACTTTATTTCTACATATCAGGACCAAAGACATGAACGGAAAAGACTGAATACTTTGGTAAAAAGACATTGCTATGTACTGAAAGAGGACCTCTTGGTGGCGCTGTTGCAAAAGCATATTGAGTACAAAATCTCTGCTTCCATGAGGGCATTGATTCCCAAACTTCTGGTCAGTAGTAAAAGGAACTACGTACAAATTGTGTGAGCAAAAAAGTTAAAGTCCAGCCAAACAGCGAAATACACAGATTGAATACATATAGGTGTATTACAGCTAAAATATTTGCAGGTCTGTTCTGCCAGTTCTTTGATTCCCACATTCCTGCCAAATTGCATAGCTAGCCTGGTGACCCACTTTTTCTCTATCACAGACAAACAATAGAGCATAGTCAACTACCCATTCTAGACTGCTAAATGAACAATGATGGAGCATCACAATATTAGGAAGATGAAACCTCCTGTACGCAAGACTAAAAACATGTTAGACATGCAGCACTGAAAAATGCAATGAGGAGTGACTTGGGTCACAGTCGTGGCCCTTTCCTTTCTCATTCTGAATTTACGTGTGCTAGGGGTTATGTGAAGCTAAGCTGATATAAAGGAAGATTTGGAGAATATAATAATAAAATACAACTTTTTTCATAACACACAATTGGTGAAAAGTGTGTTTTACATTAATTTGTAACTAATGTAATTGTAATTAATAACCCTACAGAGGATCTAACCCTTTCCAACTCTATCTAAATTTTATTTCAAGAGCTTTTTTCACCCTAAATGTACATCTCTTATTAAAGTGTATGTAAACCTCAAATATTTTTTTCAGTATCTGAGGTAGCAGGGTAGTGGGTTAGTGATGTCAGCCTGCAACAAGAAATGCTGTTACTGGGAGGATGTATGAGGCAGGCCTGACTGTATAATTAACAGGATTCATCTCATAGAGTATTTTCTGGGATGACCGTTTCTTTCCTTGCACAAAAAGAAGTATGCCTTCAATGTGTGAAGGTAGACCTCGTGGGAGGTGGATTTCCTGGCTTTTAACATTCTGTCACCGAGTCAGAGAGGCCCCCTGTCGTTTAAACCTGAGCTTCAACAGCCATGCTGTTACAAGTCAGCAACTGTTAAGCAGGATGGTAAACCTGTCCTTGGAACAGAAGATTGGGTCAATCTGCAAGAGCTCACATAACGTCTGCCTGAGCCTGATAAGGTCTGAGTACCACATTTGCTTGGGGAGCTATAAGAATCAATGGAATGCCCTCTATCTCAATTCTGCATAATAGGCAAGGAAGGAGTTTCAGGGGATTAAAAGCGTAGATCAGAATGTGCTGAATCCACTGAGCCACCTGAATATCCTTTGCTTCCGCCAAAGGATCTTTGCATCAGAAACCAAACTTGTCCAGTTTGTTGTTTAATCTGGAGGCACAAATCTGGCATCCCCCCACCTGTGACACATTCCTGTACTACACTTACAGGTGTAGGGGCTATTACCCTCCCAGTTTAGGTGCTGCTGGCTGAGGTCTTCTGCCTGCCAATTGTCCCACCATGTAAATGGTGACTGGAATGTGAAGTTTTGCCCAGGGTAGAACCTCTTCTACTTCTCTTGCCACAGCAAGACTTTCTTTCTTCCCTCACAATGAAAGGATGTTGATTTGTTGAGGGGGCTGGAGTGAAACTGGACAAATGGGAATGGAGTCTACAATCATGACTCTCATGGAAAAGAGAAGAATTGGTCATCTCTTGGAGTGAAGAGTACAAACCTGGGTAGAGTTTGAAGTTTCTTCTTGTGGAAAAAAACTTCAGCTATGTCCATGATCAGACCCAGATACTGCAAGTGATAAGTCTGCTCCAACGCAGACCTCTGAAGGTTCAGGATCCAACCAAACCTTTTTATGGTCTGAACCATCTGTGCCACATTGTTGGCCAGGACCTCTGCCAACTGTTCCCTCAAAGGAGATGCCCTGGAATCGTAACAAGGTAAGCACAGGGGCTAGAACCTTGGTGAATACAAAGGTGCAGAAGACAGACCAAAGTGCAAGGCCACGAACTGGAGGTGCCCAGGATCCAAAGCAAAAACAAAGAAATCTGTGGAAAAACAGGGGGATGCAGACTAAACACAGGGGGCACTGAGTGTAGAGTGAAGTAAAGCTGAATCCTTTGCCATGAGTTTGGTCCATACACCTAATGTTTGACGGACAAACATCATGTCTAAGGCATGTTGCAATGCCTGCAGGGAAAACAAGGTTTTGAAGAATGTCTCCAGCCATTTATCTATAGGATCCGTAAATACTGATGCATATTCTACTGGTATTGCAATAGCTTTATTAAAATGGGACACTGCAGGATCAACTACAGGAACAGTCAAATTCTTCATAAAAGCCTCCTCAAATGGGTATTGGACGGTAAAATGTTTTGGAGGTGTAAACAGTTTATCAGTAGTTTTCCACTTAGCGTACAGAACATCTGGAAATACTGAGTGCAAGGAAAAGTAGTCTTAGGGCCTCTTGGAGACCTTTGACAACTACCAGCCCTAGTAGAAGCTTCAAACTGCACCTCCAACTTTAGTTTGGTAAGGGGGCATCAATAAGAGCTGAAATTGTTTAAATGGCTCTATAAGCCTGAGAGTTATGGTGGGTGCCTATAACTCCTCTGGGGCATCCTCAATTGGCAAGGATCTTTGAGCCTTTTTATCAGTTAGAGCCTCTCCTACCGAAGGCTCAGAGGCAGATAAGATAATGATATTGCAGGGGAAGGAGTTAAGATACTCTGATGTCCTCTGCGGTCAGAGTCAGCAATTAAATTTGCAATTTGGCCCATAAAATCCTGCATCACTATGCGACTAAATCCTCCTGGGTTGAAACTGAGGAGGAGGCAACACCTGATGGAGCCAAGAAGGATTGTAAGGACTCAAGCAGCCCCCAATGCCTGTCCCACACAGCCTACTCATTAATGAGTCTTTAAAGACTGGGTTACACCAGAGGCTGGGTCATGGCTCCAGGCTTGATGAGTACTCCGCATCTAATTGACACAGTGTTCGAAGTGCCACAAGCAGATCCCAGTGCCCGAAGGTCACATTCCTTGGAGGCTCCACAATCATCCAGTCCAGTCCAAAAATAATCTTCAAAAAGGGAAAAATAGTCAGTAAAATATGGTTAAGCATTTCGGAGTAAAATGTCCATCTTCTGAGGACACTAGCAAAAAACGGAGGCATGCTGGGACTGCAGTGGCGACTCTAGGAACAATATGTAGGGGGGGCACATAAGATACAACAGTCAAATCTGGGGGGGCACTAATAATTTTCATTGCATGTTGCAACCGCTGGGCACCGATGAGCTGATTTAATTGCGGATGGCATTGGCACCCCTGCGGTTGTGACATGTAGTCCAACGCCGCCCACAATCCTCCATACCGCAACGGCCGGGCGCCGATGCCATCCGCAATTTAATCAGCTCTCGGCGTCCGGCAATTGTGGAATACAGCAGGGGCTGACTAGCAACTTTTAGCCCAGGGGGCAAGTACAACCCAGAGGCCCACGGTGCAGCAACTTAGACCACCCTCCAGCTCTGCCTTTTCCCCGCCTTCCCCCCTGCCCCTGGCTGCCACTTTTGGCATCCATGTAACACTAGTGTGAATGGTCGGGTGATGTGAGGACTGGTGATGGGCTCGGGCGTGTTCGCAGCTCCACGTGCCGAGCCCAACCGCTGCTTAATTTAGCGGGGTGGCACACGGGGGGGGGCAAAGCATGACACAGGGGGGGCAATTGCCCCCCTGTAGTGACGCCTATGTGGGACTGGGAGGAGTTAAACCAGGCTTGTCACCGTTTTTTGTTTGCCAGTGTCTAAATCCTCTTACAGTATAATGAATTACCTCTGAATCCCGTGTCCCTCAATGAATGAGAAAGAAAAAAAAGCTTTGTTCAGTTTCTAAATATCTTTGCTATGCTTTGTACAAGAACCACAGTTTTAGTGTCATTATAAACAATAAAACATAGAAAAAAAGTATACTTTACCTACAGTAAAACCAACAATGATTAAAGTAAAAAAAAGGGAGTTTGCACTACACATCAAAGAACCAGCTAAATGTTAATGTTATTATGCTTCATTGTTGGGTATAATACCACTTCTCAGGTTTTCTGCATGCCTATAAGTGGATTCACTGAGTCTGTCACAGTGACTGATCCTCTAATAGATCCACCTGTAGCTATAAGAAGACAGCCCTATAATTGAGCTACTTGAAAAGTATTGCTGGAACACTGTGATAACACCTGAGGAATGACATAGTAACCACAGGTGCTTCACTTCCTAATACCTGTAGACATTTCACACTCGTCAGGTGGAGTCTCAAGCAGATGGCAAGTCACAAATGAGCTTTGGACTTAAAATGACAGGGGGAGCTCAAGCACTTTAACAGGGGAACTGGGACTCCAGAAAACAGCAAGCGGATACCAGGGAATTAAAGACTTGCTGCGATCTGTTAACACCACTTAGGCCTGTCCTTTATACAGGATATAACATGTTAGCAAGAGAGGCTGACATCCATTCAGAGCTTCAGTTTCAATCTAAATTATGGAGTCGGCACACATAATGGAAGGTATTTATGAACAGTGCTACATAGATTATTATTGGTATTAGGGGGGCACTTTATAAAGCAATGGTATGTCCTAACCTGACCATCTACTTTTCTCAATTGCAATGCAATATTGCTTGGTTGGTATTGAAAAGAATGGCAGCTGACTAATGAAGCAATCTCTACACTCTTTCCTCCAGTCAGCAAGCTCTATGTTTTTAGGTTCAGAGCACTGTAAAAAAACAGTAAAGCTTTACTTACAGTTCTTTTCCAGTCCCAGTGCTGACTTGCAGGAGGCTAGTACAAATACAGATTGATGTACTATTTATGCATTTACTGAAGCCATAAAAGGTTTTAATAGGAGTTCTATGTATCTATCTGCACTTACAGTGGACATTGTCAACATATTTCTTAAAATCTAAAGCAGACTTTAGGGCACTTATAAAAAAAAACCTTTTTGGGCATCTAATATGTGCCAAAAATGGGACAGATTTAGGAAGCTTACAGAAAAGGTGTTCAGTGAGGAGGCAGGTGACACAGACAACTGTAAAGTTGCTAGTGAATAGAGTTGTCGCCATCCTGTCTGTGCAGAATACTAGAGGACTTTAAATTACAAAACTGTCAGAACAGAATTCTAAATATTTAGGCTAAACAAGTTCACCTATAAATACAGCAGGGCTTTCATATCCTATCGATTCTTGTTACTGCTATATATTGCCGGGCAACTAGTAAATTGTATGTATTGTACTATCTGTACCACTCAGCCTTCTTATATTGCTTTATACAGCTTCCTGAGATCAAATGGTGATATACAAATAATAGTAACAATAATACATTTATTTCAACTGTGCGGTTACCTATCTGTCTGTATTACCACTTTAGTTTTATTTTCTTTGAATGAGGAATATAGAGAAGTTTCATCATCATCTTCAGTTGAAGAGCTGTGACATTATTAACAGAAATAAAGTGTTAATGTTAAAAAATGTTGGTCGTATTTATTTGACAAAGGATGTTTAGTACAGTTTGGTTCAGCAGCCATTTTTATTTGCTCATATACCTTTGGAGCATTGAGCGTTCCATGTTTTTGATAAAGAAAAGATTCATTTTTCCATCTCTCTTCTGATTTGATAGATTACATATTAGTGGATCACTAGCTATTATTCTAGTTATATACTGCTGTGTTTGCTCACAGCATTTAGATGTTTCGTTGGAGAAGATACCTGTCAGTATCAGATTCCCAATGCCATCAATTTCTGCTTTAAAAAAACCTGAAGAAAAGTGGCGTTATAACCCTAGCACAGGACTAAAGAATACCTGCCCTCTCCTTTTCTTTATAACATAGAATGATGTGTTTTGTAGTCTACAGAGATAGCTGGGAGCAATGCTAACTGATAACAGGCAGCAGAGACAGTACAAAGTTATGTCACAAATTTTCTGGAAGGATAAAGTTTTGTTGCACTTGTCAAACAAAGATAACAAAATGCTTTCAATAGTATATTTGAAAAAGAAGTAAAGCCAACCTTTATTTTGGGCTTTAATTCTCATTTGGGGCACAGGAAAATAATTATTTATATACTCCTGTGACCCAAAGTCAGGAGATAGTGAGCGAATGCCTGCTATCTGCTGACAAGTGCCTGACAGCTGGCTCTGCCTCTCTAGAGCCAGAGTCAGCTGTGCCTGCCTCTCCCCTCTCTGTCCCTACAGTAAGCGCTGGAGGAAGAGAGAGGGTGTAGGCAGTTGTCAGTGACAGGGCAGCCTAGCTGGCTGCAGGATAAAGTGGGTTAATAAGTGTATATAACTACTTTCAGCGATTTTGATATGTTTATATGTAAATATGTTCAGCACTGTTTAGCCTCTACAATTGTCTCCAGCACCATTTTGGAGAAGCCTGGTGTGCTGATTGGACAGGAAATCTCGGGAGATTTGGTCGGCCATTTTGGGGTGGTTATCTTATATAGGAAACACAACCACGTTTGTAGTCAGAACACGTGTGGATGTAGACAGGGACAGAGACCCGCTTGTGAGGGAGAGTCAGGAAAGTGCAGGGAGAGTGTTCCAGCCTGTGAGGGATAGTTCAGGGTTCCTACGGAGCCCTGTATCGGTAATCCGGGTCGGATGAAAAGACTCCCAGGTGTTTATAACCAAACCAGTGTCTCCGCTGTGAGTGCGGAAAGAGTGTGCCAGACTCCTATCTCCCTGTACGGAACCAATATATCGCTGCTTCCGGGTAGAGTGCTATCAGCCTTACAGATACGTATTGTGTGCTTGGGTTTAGACTGTGCTAGTCAGTGGGAAGTGTCTAGGGTGCTAACGAATCCCACTACCGCTTACATCTGAAGTGACTGTACTGTGTACCTGTGTCTCCATGCCTGGAGTGAAACCGTTTGCTTTACTATTGTAAATATTCTTCATACTACCGGCCCTCCGGTAATAAACATTATCCTGTTAAAAGTCAATTACGTGTGATTCCCTCTTTGCAGCTGCCACACCCTAAACCCGCTTACAAGGGGAATCCCTGAAGGTGACTGACGTGTATTGCTCTCTGCTCGGAGAAGAGACTGAGCTTGTTATAGAGCTGGCGTGTAAGAGCTGCAGTGTCTCACATCGGCTTTAAGCAGCGGGAAGAGTATGTTATACTCTCCCTGCACTTCTCCTTTAACTAAAAGGGAGCAAATAAAATATGTTTATTGTTCAGGTTTACATTTCCTTCATCCAATCATTATTTTCACATTATGAACCAGAGATCCACATTTGATAACATCGCAGATGATTAGGGTTGAAGGAATTTGTACTAAGAGGTATTTCACTCTGCAGTCTCAGAAAGTTGGCAGGTAAGTCCTTGTATTGTATATAACTGTATAACTGATATAATGGACATAGACAGAATATATTATATATTTTTTATAAAAGTGCTTCAAGACAGCGAAAACAAATCACATTTCCAGATGGACTTTACACACGATTCTTCTGCCTCATTAACCCTTGCGTTCCCATTTGACCCATTCACTGCCCCTAGGCCAAAGACAGCAGTTGGAATTCTTTAGCATTGCTCGAAGCCTGCCTTTTCCACCGTCTGCCAATGATCTTCTTGGAAGGAGGAAATCTCCAACAGGGAACAGTAATCCTCTGGCTGCAGGCAATAGATTGGATCGCAATTATCCCTATCCAGACACTTATGCTGGAGCAACAATAGCTAGAGCTTCTGAAAGCAAAACAGCAATTCATATCAGCTACATATTCAGCGGTGTGCCAATTACAGATGCATCGGAACATTGCACTGGGACTACTATTCCCAGCCCCGATCAAACAGAGCTGGTCTTCCTGTCTTATTCATTAACTGACAGGCCAGAGATGACATTTTAATTTCCTCTGAAAAATAACAAGGTAAAATTGCCAAGTATTGTTTAGGGCTGAACGTACCTCCTGGAAAAAATGTACAATTTTTAAACCATTGGCTTTCTTATTAATTTCCAGAAAAATTACGTCAATGGATGGCAAACTCCTGTTTTGCTTAGAGGGTCCCTCAACTTTTATTTTAAAGAAATGTATATGTCAAGTATAACTGCTACACCTATTTCATGAGCAACTAAGCCTAGTTGTAATTCAATGTTATTAAAATCACCTTTTATTTTAATCTGCGGCCAGCTATGAAATTCTAAACCTGGTAAAAAAAATTTAAAAATAAGCCTCAGTTTTAATGATATTATTAATGGGGACGTTTTGTATACTATGTAGTCATACAGTCATGTGATTGGCTCATGTCTTTCCCAGCAGTTCTTCCCCTGCTACAACACTAGGGCTGTTTAAATGATTTTAGCAGTCAGACCCACTTAGAAATAAGGAAGTGACTGAAGGGAAAGCAGCAGGTCAGAATTAATTTTGCCAAAGTCCTTGTGGGAGGTAATAGTATTTGTTTTTGGTCTACAAAGTAAAGTTATACTTTAGAACCAGGCTATGTACTGCAAATATACTTTAAAAAAAATAAATGCTTCCTAACAGAGTTCCTATCCTTCAGGATTGCACTCACATCTGAGTGGAGGACGAACATGACCAGTTCAGAGTCCCATCTCTTCTATTTGCTCTGGATTGCATAAAAACTAAATAGGTTTTGGTCTCAAATTCCAGGGCAATTTTTAATGCAGGGCAAAAGGGGCAGTTGCCCTGGGCCCAGTCATTGTTGTGGGGTCCAAAGCAGCTGCCCCTTAAGCCTACAAAAGATACACATGCACCACCAGTCTGGGATTCACCCGGATAGTCACAGGTTTTGATTGCAGTGTCCGGGTTTCCGGGCAGCTGAAACCCGGACATAAGATATCAGGCAGACAGGTGCAACCATGGGGCCATGGTGTTCCTGGTTGTAAACAGCCTCGCACTTACACAGGGCGGGTCGGAATCTCAGCTGCAGAAGGTCTCCTCATCACTAAGTATGCCTGTGGACTGCGCGCTCTCTCTCCTCCGCCCCCATTGTTGTCCCCCAAACATGTTCTTATGGATGAAATTGTGACAGTGACTGACTAAGAAACATGAATGTTTCTGAGCTTAACTGGAATATATCCAATGGCTTCTTCATGCGCACGCACACAAATATATGAACTTGCTAAGATCTGCTTGCATAAAACACCATTGTTTAGTTGTTTTCCCATGATCCACAACTCATCTTCCTTCAAGGTTATACTGTCAGCCCGATTCATATTCAATTCTCTCATAAAGTCAGGTTGAAAGAATGATCTAGGTCAGAGTACAGAGCAGTCATGGGGAAACTTACTTGGAAAAGCTTTTATTTTTTTAACTGTAAAGCCCTCTGTGCATAAAACTTTTCTTGCCCTTTGCAGTGTATAGGAGACTGGTACCTGCTAGCCTCAGTCTAAGCCATTAGAGTAGTCTACGCCATAGGGCTGCTATGTGTTGGGCAGACTGATCTAAGACCAGCTCCCTTGTATGCTGCTTCTGTGGTGACTCTACCTACCCAACCATGCATGCCCCTGTATTTGATTAACAACACTTTGGTAGTAGCAACAGGCCTTGGCAGAACCACTTATAACCATGCTTATTACATTTTATTGTACTGACGCCTGGGAGTTGTAGTCCTCAGGTGGATACCTGCCCCAGAGTATGTGCTTCCAGCCATTGCTACACTATGGAAAAACAGAGCCAGAGAGGAGACATGAGATAACTGATAAAAAAAATTAAGGAAATACTCCACTGCCTGGCTGATTGACAGCGGGCTCTGCCTATCTGGAGGCAGAGACAGCTATGCCCCCCCCAGCGCTGGAGAATCTGAGAGGGGGGAATTCCTGTGGGGAGCGGTGACTGACGCTCTCTGCAGGGAGATGATCGGTATGTTTCTGCTCACTTCCCGATCAATAGAGCCGACGCATGTCAGGTTTCAATGTCACACGTCGACTCACTATGGGGATGAGTGTAAGTCACTCACCCCATAGTTCTCCTTTAAGTGGATTATCAGATCTCTTAACTTGAGTTTAGCAATCTCCTGGGTAAATTAAGGTTTGGATATAGTTTCAGATGTCCAGATCTATTGATATGCAGATTTTAGTGAAAAGGGCCCCTGCTTATGCATCAACTCAACATATGCTCAGTTTATGAAGTTTACTGTAAAGCCCTGGTTCTCAACTGGTGGGTCGTGACCCAAAAGTGGGTCGTGACCCTGTGTTTAGTGGGTGTGGATGTGTGTGTGAGAATGCCTATGAGTGTGTCAGGTTTTGTCTGTGGTTGTGTATGTAAGTCAGTGTTTTTTAAGGCTCGTTCACACTAGTCCCATGCGATTAACGCACTGTACAATGCAATTGCACCTATCATGCGTTCTGGTGTGGGAGGTGCATTGGGGTGCCATTCATTTGAATGGTACCCCAAACACACCTCCCAAATACAGCTCATACGCCTGCACTGGAACGCGCGGTACCCTAATTCCGTGCATTCCATTGCTGTGCGAATTGGGTCGCGACTTAATGACCAAGGACCTGAGGTTACACAGGTTGAGAACCACTGCTGTAAAGCATACTTATCACATGTAAGACTATGGGCACGGTTTGGTGGAGCAGGCTGAGAAACTAAAGAAATCAATTTTACTTCAAATTCAGGAAACCACTGCAGAGTATAAGTGGTGAAAATTAATCTTTTTTTTTTTCCACATCCAACACAGAGGATAGGTTATAAACTGCATACATGTTGAGCAGGGTTGGACCTCTGACAATGCAGAGAATTATCCAACATGGCTAAATATGTTGTTGCTTTGTAACACTGATCAGAACACTGATGTTCTTTTTTAGGTGGCTAGTGTGTAATTTGCAAAATTTACCCAAAAATATTATAACATTGTGTAATACTTCTACTATCTTGGAAACAATCCAAACTTGCCCAATTGGATTATGGTATAAAAGCAGGATCAGTCCATTAGGTTTTGTTTTCTGTCCTACACCAGAAAAAAGGATATTGAAATAGGACTGGCTAGCAGGGGCAACACCTCCACTGCTCTATTTCTCTGCTTTTCCTACATACCTTCTAATGGAGAATGACAATGTATTACAATAGCCCATAGTTTGGCAACTTGTGGTGGTTTAGATTCTGGGGGACTCCGGCATTCTTTACCATCCAATGGACTTCATGCCTTGGGGGGTCTTTTACACTAGTTTTTCAAGAGCTAGAGGGACTGAAGGTAGCCCAGAGATAGTTAATCAGGCTACAGGAAGCTTCTGTGATTTTGCAGAGAGGCTCAAAATACATATCCTTAATTCTGGCTTACTTTCTAGGTTGCCTCCTTATTTCATGTGGAATTGTTTCAGGCAATGGAAGCATTTGAGACACAAGTGCCAGGAAGAAGAACTGTTTCAATCAATGCCCTACGCTAACAATGTCCTTAGGGGCGTTTGGGGTTGTCTGAAGTCTCTGAAGCATGACTGGAATGTTCTGTATGACCTCCAGCCAGCGTTGTGGCCTGGATACTGTGTTCTCAGATGTTGAAGGTGCAGAACAAGTAGAATATGCATGTCCATACTCCTAATATTACCTATACTGCCACTGCACAGGCTCCATGTACTCAAACAATGCTACAGAGTTCTGGTCAAAAACAGACAACAAACCATTATGAAAACCTAGCTGGCTTGCTTGTACGCTGCTACAGAACTCCCTGAGAGGCATGACAGCAATGGACAGGCTCTGTTTAGTGAATACATAGAGGCACGCAGGAACACTGGCCTTGCAGAATGAAAAAAATATTTCAGAGAAAAAGGCTGAGGCGGCCATAGCCGACTACTTATTCTGCAAATGCTGGTTGCCTGGCTTTCACACTTTGAGTTACTAGACCAGAACAAGAATGCAGATTAGGACTGACTGCAAACTTTACGCTGACTTTCCTGATCTGTATATTTGTTCCAGTTCAGTGACTCAATGCATAGGAGCCAGAAGGTCAGCATGTCAGCAATGCAACTAGTAGCTCAAAAAGAGGCCATTAATATATATATATATTTATAGATATATAAGCCTCCTATATATTTCATATATAGGAGGCTTGCTCTAAATTATTGTTGGAAGAACTGGAGCATATAATTAAATAGGTGCTGTTCTTACAGTGTATTGCAGCTGTATAGCTTATTCCTATATCCAAAGTAAACCTGCTGTGTGACCCATACATAATTAGGACTGCAGTTAGCTTGAAAGTACCATAAGAAACTCCAGCACAATGTAATAGCCTGACTCATGAGATTTCCTCAAAATCCATATGCAAATGAAGACTTTGTGAAAGTCAGCATTTCCATAGCCCTAAGCATCACCCCTCCTAAATTAAACATAGAGACTGCCCCTGCTGATGTCTCCATAATTCTGTATGGCTGGAACCCTTGGCTTCAATACTTTCTGGGTCCCTGACTAAAATCAAAGATTGTCTTTCCGCCCCAAACACTAGGCTTCATTTGGTCGAGTGCACACTTCCGCCCTGATTTAAACAAAAGATTGTTTGCACTGTTGGTGAGGGAGCCTGCCAGAGGGAGGAAAAAAGCAGACCAGATCTTTTGAGAAAGGAGGACGGATCACAAGAAACCATAGGACTTTCCGGATTCTATGAATTATCCCTGGTTTGAGACGTTTTGAACTGACCACTCTGAACTGACTGCTCACTAAGATCGATGCCGGTATTTTAGTTAAATTAACCCCGCATTTAATCTTTGTCTTTGAGAGGAATCAGAGTGCACGGAGTAGCACTGTATATGTGATAATTTTTCATACTGTTTAATTTTTATTATTTAAGTGTTCGTACTATATTTAAAATTCATCACGATTTAGAGATTGGGATTTTAGAATTTGTTTTTGTTTTTCTTATACACGACCAATCTGTGACACCGAGTCATTTATATTTGGATTGGTGTCTTTGAATAGATTGTCACATCATTAAGAGGTTTGTTTGGACAAACCATGTACACTTAGTACACAGAAACACCTAATCAATACACCGGCTGGTGATTGAAAACCCTTCTCCACTCTTTACCCGTTATTTAACAGATTGTGCCCCTCTTGTATATTCTGGTGAGTTCCATGTCATAGAGCAGGGGTAGCCAAACTCCGGCCCTCCAGCTGTGGTGGAACTAAAAATCCCATGAGGCATTGCAAGATTCTCAAAGCCACATACATGTCTCCAGGAGAGAGATGCATCATGGGATATGTAGTTTCACCACAGCTGGAGGGCCGGAGTTTGGCTACCCCTGTCATAGAGGAATATTTAGGGATGGTTTAATCAAAATTACTTGAAAAATTATACTACCACCTATAGAACAGCAGAGGGCAGTCAACCAATTGCCAAGAGCTCACTTGTAGACACAAGAACCAATCAAATATTTGCCTGCAAGAAAATACATTTGGCCCAACCCATAGAACACCAGCCTTAACTGCTTAACCCATGTCAGCATGACAATACTAATATAAGCTTTAAAATGGTAAATTCAAAAGTTTTCTTTTAAATCTGCATCTTTTACTAACTGGGAATTTTGCCATGAGGGTCCTTGTTCAGTCACTTCCTGTTGTGGGGTGACAGCGCAATGTCCCTGTCTCTCAACTGCGCTCCTGTGTTGTCACCCTATCATATGCACATATGGAGGAGCACACACATTGCACAGGCATGGTCCACCATTGTCACCATCAAGAAGCTGGTCCAGAACAATGATGTGCAGCCGAGGCTGAAACAAGTGCAGGTTGATAGGAAGTGGCTTAAAGAGTCTGCAGAAAATCAAGAGCACTGAACCGTAAAAAGCATGAAAAAATGGTAAAAACAATATTTTATGAAAGAAAAAAACATAGCAAGTGTTTATGGCTTACACAGTGCACAGAGCAAACTAACTGCTATCCAGTTAGGATTTAGAACTCCTTTAAATTACCACCAAGTTGGATTTTAGAATCTGTAAACATATCTAATTAAAATTTGTTGATAATAAAGGCAAATTCTATTCAACAAAGTGAGATGATACCTCTTTTATTTTCCATCATTTCAATTTACTCATGGATGCTGTGTTACTATAATCCCCAACTAAAAGCCGAGCTTCACCCGACTTCACAGTTTCTGCCAGTGACACATTTGCATTACAGGTGTTTATATAGTGCTAACAATTCAGGCAGTGCTTTACATACTGTACATTCACATCAGTCCCTGACCTTAAGGAGCTTACGATCGAAGGTACCTACCTCACATGCATATCTCACACACTAGGGCTGATTTAGACAGGAGCCATTTAACCTACAAGCATGTCTTTGGAATGTGGGAGGAAACCTATGCAAGAGCAGGGAGAACATGCAAACTCCATGTAGATAGTGTCCTGACCAGGATTCCCACAGGGGCCTGCAGTGGTGCAAGGCAGAAGTGATAACCACTAAGCCACTGTGCTGCCTTGCTAAAATGATATCTATGATATAAATGTGAATATGATTATATCAAAGAAAACCTATGTGGAGTTACATACATAGGTTGCCATTCCAAAAATAAAGCATGCACCACCAGACAGGTGAATAGATTTTACAGACCTGTGATTCAATTCTGAGTCATGCCCACATACAATCTGCATGTACAAGCTCACACAAACATTTTCCAGTCACTGATCTATCAAGTGTATGTCAGGCGTTAGTCACTGAACTTCGCACAATGGCTTCCCAGATCCTAAGTTATCAATCCTCATTCACGGAGACGGAACATTGCAGTGATGGGGGGAGAAAAAGCACCCAATTCGGTTCGCAAATAACCGCACCCACTCTAGACTCCAAAATAAACCAAGTTTGTGTTATTAACTTTGTCTTTCCATTTGTTACCTGTCAACAAGCCAGGTACTTGTAGGGAAATGTGGCTGTTCCAATAAAGACCAGCAAGTTTCAGGAATGAAAAGCTTGTGTGTGTCTCGCACAGTGGTTTTTGTGTTTTGGTCACTCTGGCTGTGGAGGCCTAAACAGAGTACTGTCGCCATAGACATAGGAGGCATCCAGGACATTGCATAATGGGTTAAACTCCCAGCAAAGTGTGGGAGGACTGGACGGAAGCTTCTCTTCTTAGCAGAATCAGCAAAGATTTTGTTACGTTTTTTGCTGAAATGGAATGCTTTTTTTATTTCCACTGTAATTTAGGCAGTACTATCCCCTGGTTCCCTGCCAGGGAGTAAAATCACTAGCAATAACAGAAGCTACAAGGCTATTTATAGATGTGAAGCTAAAATGACTCATGGAAAGTCACTTTTAAAGTCCAGTTTTTCTTACTAGGCAAAGTTTGCAAAGAGTCTTTTTTGAGGGTGGCAAACGTCTGGACTAAAGCTGTTGCTTAAAACACACAGGGCATTGTCCATGAAAAGCCAACCCCAGTGTGAGTCAAAGGGGATTACAAATAGAAAAAAAGGTTTAATCAAAGCATGTTAAAAAAAAATACATGACAGAAGTAATAAGTGTTGCTTAAATCGACTATGTCACTAAACATAGAACTTTAAATATAGGGATCCATGGAAAGAAGGAGTCAGATACTCACTGTCCTACTCTCCTGCTGCCCTTGCTGCTGATCTCTGCAGTGATAAGGAGAAATCGTCTGCTGAAGTTCTTAGAAACCACTTTCCTGGGAGTGTTGATCTTCTGGTCCCCAACCCCTCTGTGAATCCCCTTGCTGACCCCTATGTCACTACGGGCATGATAGTGACACAGGGTTTGGGGGACTGAACCACTATGCTTGGTGGGGGACCAGGAACCCAGAAACCACCACTTCAGGAGTGCCAAAGAGTCTTAAGTTAGCTTTTTCTCCTTAGTATTGCAGAGATTATCACCTCCCTGCCACTCGGTTAAATCCAAAGGAGTAAGGAAAAGAAGCCATGTAATCTCTGAGTCCCCATACTTGTTCCCCTAAATGATAGTAAAAGTTTTTGGGTCCGGTGTGGCTACTCCAGTTGACAAATTAGCCAAAAGCAAATATCTAACATTTGGGGCAACCTGTAGTTACCCATGTCCTGTGGTACTAGATATCTCAGCATGCCCTTCCAGCTATGCACACGTGAAGCTGGGAGCCAGAAACAGATACTTGCATAACTTTTAAACATCATCTAAAAATGCCTGCCAGTTCCTACAACAGATTGATCAACTGTCTTATAGTTTCAACGTAGCATTGTTCTTATCTCTTTTCATAGATGTCGCTGTCACAGTCTTCCATCTGATGGCAATATGAGATGTGTAAGGCCTGGTTCACACCTAGGCGTTTTTGAGCAGTTGGAAACATGCTTTTAAATGCCCAACACAAGAAATCCCATGATTTTCAATGGCCTCTAAGCAGACCAAGGCAGAAAAACACCAGCAGAAAATGCCAAACACCTGAAAAGGTACATAAGCTTCTTTGGGCAGTTAAAAGCGCATTTTTGCCCCCTTAGACTCCAATGGAAATGCCGAAAACCGTGCGGCAGATGTTGCACATTTTGGCACGTGTTTTTTGCGTGTTTAAATGGGCGTTCGTCCATTGCCCGCAATGTTTCATAAGTTGCCATTATGTTTCAAAGCGCGTGTCTTCATGTACGCGTGAACAAATGCGCATAAACGCACAAATAACAGCACGCTAAACACACTCGTACAAACGGTGCCGCATAGCTGTGAGCCTTAATCACTACTGATGATACTTCTTCTTGTTTGTTAGAGTGGCATTAGAGAGAAAGCCAAATATCCCTTTATTCAATTAGAGGCTAGACTCATATCGGAAAACAAGAGCGGTTTTTGAGTTTGGGTAGACTATGCAGGGCCTGATTTTCTCTTTGGAAGAGCATCTTGTGACGGTTTTGCAGTTTATATTGTTCATACATGTCATAAATAATTTGTAAAATGTGATTTAGAATAAAGGTATACCTGCTAGTGACTTTGGAAACCCAGAATTCAACCTTTCTCTAACAGGAAAAGTAGCACTTACAAAAAGTTTACTAATAAGGCAAAGAGCAATGTACAAAGATCATCAAGCCAATGTATCTCTAATCATCTTTCACTGTTCAGATGAAGGGAGATATCTGATTGGTTACTGGGGATTACTACACTTTCTTTATGGTTAATGTTCTTTGCACCACTTGACATGTAAGCCTGACTGAGGGCAATTATAGTGGAACTGAATGGATGTCTCAGATTCACACTTGGCAAGCTGGGGCGCCTCTGTTATTACAGGGGAGGATCTAAATATGAAAAATAGAAAAATCGATTTATTTTTAAAAAGTCAGTTATAGTTGTTATTTGTTTTTCTACTGTAGGCGACCCTCCTCATTTGAGGAGTCATGGGCTTTTATCAGCAAAACTTGGCAAAAATGACATTAGATGTCAAAATCTGCCATCCAACTCTACAGAGAATGTCTTGTTCACATTTAATTCCACTGAACAATTTCCAGACAGAGAAGCATTAATGCTTTTGTTGGTTGTAAATCTATCAGACATCTTTTCCTCAGCCAACTACTGTATCATTTCTTGGCAATAGCTGAGCCAATTTTTCTGGAATGCTTTGATCCACATTCTTAATGAGACTGTGGACGATGGACGTTATCAGAAGCAGCGACATTCACCTGGTGCCTAAAGGACTCTCTGTTGTTCAAAGCTGGTTTTATTCTTTTCAGGCTAGGTGGAGATAAGGGGACATACATTTACTCCAATATAGCACAATGCCGCAGGTTAGAGATTAAAGGAGAACTATGGGGTTAAGGCTTTTCCCCATAGTTCTCCTTAGGGTAACGGGAGGACACAAACTAGCGTCCTCCCGTCACCCTAAGCTCAGTATACCGCGAGCTACAGCTCGCGGTATACTGAGACGCCACAGTATACCGTATCAGTATCCACCCAGCTGCGTGAGTGACAGCTGGCTCTGCCTACCTAGAGGCAGAGCCAGCTGTACCCGTCCCCTCCCCGTCCGATCCGCCAGTCAGCACTGGAATGATATTAGATGGTGCTCAGATGGTAAAGTGTATGTAAACCTTTACAATTAACTTTTCCTATTTGCCACCGTTGGTCTGTTATATACCTAGCCCCCTTTGCACTCTGCCTATAGTACACTGAAATATTAAACAAGGTTATCAGCCCTGCCTGATCTCTCTTCTGTGAACTACACCACACCGCTCCACTATATAATGAAAATGAGCAGGAGGTTGGTGTTCTGTAAATCATGTGAGAGCAGCTTACAGTGGCAATGTTGCTCCTCTATAGACACAGTAGAGTCAGTGAGCATTGTCACCTTTAAAAAAAGAAGTATGTTACTGGATGACCAGGTGAAAAAAAGGGCTTAAAAACAAAACCAATGCAGTCACCACATCTAAGGACTGGTTTAAGGTTCTTGGGTTTAAGGTACACTTTTAAGTCCAATTCTAGTTTTTTTTTTGTTAGTTTAGGGTAGAGTAGAGAAGGGTTAGAAACACTATTTAGTCAATATTACTGTACTGCCATAACTGGGGAGATTTACCACCTCTTCCTGTCTATAATAGAACAGAACAAAAAGTGAATGCAAATAATTTCAACAGGGACCAATAGAGCAATAACAATTGGGCAAATGGTTTAACCCTTTCAAGTTCTATTAAAAGAATTGAGAATTGTACTTAATGTTGTCTGTGTCCCTATTTGAAAGATTACTAACACCCCTCAAATAGACACATAAATAACACAATGGTAAGAAAAAAAATCCTTTCCAATCCCTTCCCTCAGTCTCCATGTGCCTGTACATTTTCTTTCAAAAGGTATTTTATCTATGAATATTTTCAGTACAGAACACAACAAACCAGATCAACAATAAAGTTGGATATTGAAGTAACTGGCTTTTGTGTGGACTTCTGTTACACACACTCACATTTACACACTGGCCTCTGCCTACCACCCCCAAAATAGTAGAAACTATGTATGATAAAGATGTCAAAATACAAAAAAACACATTTCAGCTTAGTATAAAGTCCTACCGAAGTTGGTTTCCAGAGTTGGAACTGTTGTAAACCTTTGCCCAAAAACTAATTTGGCCATACCCAAGTTGTTTGTATTTAGGCAAATGTCTGTGATTAACAAAGGTTTTTAGATTCATGTTGGGTTCTTTCAAGCATGCACATTTGAGTGAAGAAAAAATGTTCAAAAACAATTTTGTATCAAATAATAAAAAAGAACAAACATATCAAGTTAGACCAGCCCATCAATAGCTGAGCACAAGTTGTGCAAAACATTAAAGATCTCCGGGCAGTAGAAAACTTAACCCTTGCAGTGCGGGGGTAGTCCCACTGCAAGGGTTCAGTTTTCTACAGCCGGAAGCTCTTCTTTGCAAAGCATATATTGATCCTTCTTTCATGCCTAGATATAGGTACAGTACTCAGAGTTTTGTCAATTAAAAGGATTTTTTGGGAAAGTAAAATTAATATAAAAGATAGAATTCTTATTTAGCCTACGATATACACCACCTGGAAGACTAATCGGCATGACGTAAAGAATACAAGACATTTTGAAGCTGATAGAAACAGGCACTAAAAGTCTCTATCAAAAACCTTTTAAAACAGTCTTCTCTTCATGTGGTTGCATGCTTAGGATTTTTTGAACAGAACCTTAAACAAAACTAGCTCTTATTTGCTTTACATTGATCTTTATTGGCCAAACGTTTTTCTGGCTCTTGTAATGCGCCTGTAAAACTCTGAGTCACCTAATCTCCTGAGGTCTTCCTGGGCTACAGCCAAAAGAACAATTTAAAGAGGAACCAAAGTTTAAAAAAATTCATGTTGTGCCTTATTTCGACTTAGATGACCTAGGACAGCCCAGTTCTGCTAATGAGGACAAGCACATCTATTGCACTGAATGCAATGTAACTATGATCTTAGACTGAGAGAATTTGGTGTGACTGGAACATGGTTCTTTTAAAAAGCTGCCAAGATTTCCAGCTTAAAGTACAATTCCAGCCAAACTTGGTTTTTAGCCTTGGATAGCATGGGAAAGGGTTAAAACTCCTGTCAAGTTTTTACTGCTACCTTGGATCCAAACAGGGAGATTTTGCTTTACTTGTTATCCCCCGAGAACCTCAACAGGAAGTGAAAAATGTTTTCCCTAAAGTAAGGGGCAATCTCACTTCTAACAGTGGTCACTTAAACAGGTGTCCCCATGGCAAGATATCTCCAATACAACTTCCTCAGTGGCAGCCATAAATGTTGAATTCCCCATTATTTTATGTCCTGTAAAATAGTCACTGGGACAAATAGTAACAATAGATCTCCACATCTTAAACATAGACAGTAATTAAGCCTTGATGCTTGCTTACTTTTCATCATTCTAGTTAAATCTAGAGTTTTAGTAGACACCAGAAAACGAGTAAAAAAGTGAATATATTTATTTCTTCACTATTTGTACTATTTGGGACAGGGAAAGGTGATAGATGGAGGTCAGAAGGGGCAGGAAGAACTTACTCTCTTCCCTCTAGGGCGAAACAAGACACATAACTTTGCCACATGGTAGAAAAGCCATCGCTGCCAATGCAAATCCTGAGGCCAACAGATCGTTTATCTCACATAGCAACAGGTCAGATTTCATAATCAGCTAGGGAATGGAAACTGTAAGCTCATTGGTTGTCCATCTATTTTATAGAGCTCTGCCCTAGTTTGTGGGCACATACCGCAGTTATGATGTCGCCTTAATTTTTTTTCCACTGCTATTATATGAAGCCATTAGTTGACAAATTTCCCATCCACCCCCACTTTCCTATAATCTCTATAGCTTACTACATGCCAAACCATCCAAACATATACTGTTTTTTTTTTCCTGCAGATTTCGGTTTAATTCCTCTGTTTCTAAGATCACACGTTTTACCCGAACTAAAGAGTGAGAAGATTAGTGAGTCATGGAAAGTGGGGGTGGTGGTGGTAAAGGACTGTCATGTTTGTGGTCTGCTCTGCTTTTACACTCCCATAAAGTCAGTACCTAGCAACAAATGTTCCCAAGAACCAAAATTCAGATTTCTGAATAAAAACATTTTGCTGGAGCAATAAAGGACATGGACTTTCCCAACACAGGCCTGGCATACTGGCTATTAATAGGATTGTTAGAAGCAGAGGTTTGATGCTAAAGAAGATTCAAAAATAAATAATTAA
The DNA here is from genome assembly GCF_000935625.1 of Nanorana parkeri. NCBI lineage: Eukaryota > Metazoa > Chordata > Amphibia > Anura > Dicroglossidae > Nanorana > Nanorana parkeri. The sequence goes on from NW_017306815.1 coordinate 525,208, forward strand.
GGCTTGGGCTTTACTTACCCTTCGGCCTTTTGGACCCCGTACACCTGGAGACCCGCGTGACCCAGGCAAACCCTGCGACAAGAAAATACGCTACTCATATGTAATCCAAACAAAACCAAGTCTTAAACAGTTTCTGTTGTTTAAAGAATAACACTATCCAGTACTTAATATGTACTTTCAGAATTATAACCATTGGTAACATTTTATGTACTCTGTCATCTGTTTTTTTTTTTTTTTTACATCTGCTGGTCTAGAGCTTCTCTTTTGGTGCCAAAAATATTTTAAGGGTATCGCCACTTTTGCAGTCAAATTTGAGACCCCCCACCCACTATATGTTTGCTGTGTTCCCCTTCACACAGCATACCTAAACATTAATTTTAAATATATATTTCTGGTCTTTCTACTTGTTTCTTTGAAGAAGTTTTATACATAGGACTCTACAAGGCAGATTGTATTGCTTAAATACAGAGGGGGGAATTTATCAAAACTGGAGCAGACAGAATCTTGAGCAGTTGCCCATGGAAACCAATCAGAGAGAGAGAGAGAGAGAGAGAGAAGCTAATTGGTTGCCATGCACAGCTGCTCCACTTTTGATAAGTTCCCCTCCATGAGATTAGAAACCTGCAAGGTTGCTGTGTCACTGATGGAAGTAGGAAGAGCTGAGCTGGCTTAGAGAAGGACTTCACTGCTTCTGTTGTGAAATTTGAGTATGGATTGCTGCACAGTGTCTGCAGCTATAGAGAGCTTGTTTTAAAGCTCATTCACTGAAGGTATAGTATATGTAAATATTCGAATGTGCAAAGCCTGGCCACAGTTATACTTTAAAAGGCTACCTAAAAAGTGCTTAAAGGAGAATTATGAGGCAAGGGATTTGCACTCAGCCTCATAATCTGAGCCGACATGTGACAATGAAACTGTCACACGTCGGCTCAGTAGATCGGGAGAGCCAGATGTTAATCCGGCAGCTGGGTGGATCTCGACAGCAATGTCGGGATCCGTCCTGGCTGCGGCGTCTCAGTATACCGCGAGCTGTAGCGAGCTGTATACTGAACTCTGGGTCACGGGAGAACGCTAGTTTGTGTTCTCCCGTGACCCTTAGGAGAACTATTGGGAAAAGCACTGACCGCATAGTTCTACTTTAACCCTTTCACAGTAGTGGCCGCACCGCCCGACACCCTCGCCGTGTTTCCCAGGCTCCGCTGCCCTTCCTACGGGCCCGGGACCGGCATCTAGAGTGTCAGTGGGAAGCTGGGGAGGAGAGCGGTAAAGTCCCTTCAGCGATCCTTCCCCGTTCTACAGGACTGGGAGCAACGCGCATTGCATCACTTCCGGTCCCCTGAGCTATCAGTGCTGGGCTCCTGAAGCCCAGCAATAAGCTGGTGAAGTGCAATCTGCACTTCACTAGCTTAGAGTGTAAAGGTGACACTAGGGGTCTTTTGGACCCCCAGTATCACCTTAAAGAGGACCTGTCACCACCAATATGCTATCACACGTGATATCAATTAAAGTAAAAAAAAAAGCTTCAAAACTAATATTAATTAAATGAAATGTAAACATTTTTTAAAAATTTTGAAGTCCCCCGCGAGCACGTGCATCGTCACGTAAACACGCGTTGGGTGCGCCTACGCATGAAAACGAGGATTGCGCTACACATGTTGGGTATAGTCGCACATGCCAGAGTGAGAGCAATAATTCTAGGGCCAATATTTATGCACATCTCTAAACTGATGTGTATGGACTTTTTGGGGTACTGAATTCTGTCGCAGTTTCACAGACGCACACCATTTTGACCTGGGCATGTTGGGTATCTATTTACTTGCTGTAACCTCCTCTTTTAAATTTTACCCCAAAAATTGTTTTATATAGTGTTTTGGGGCTCAAAATGTTACTTAAGTGCATTTTTCACTAAATCTTTGGGTTTGATAATAAGTTGCGCTAATGTTGTGCAACATAAAAAATTGCAACTGCCACCATTTTATTCTATAGGGTCTTGGCTTTCAGAAAATATATAATGTTTTGGGGTTTTAGGTAATTTTCAGGCCTAAAATGTGGATTATAACATGTAAACAAAAAATGAAAAAAAGGCCTCAATCATGAAGGTGTTAAGTAATACTAAAGTGACTTCTCAGTCATTAAGATGGTATGTTATTTTAGCATGTCTTAAATGATAACTGCACTTTTCTTAAAACATTGATATATCTTCTACAAAAGCTTTTTATTTTTGTAGTGTTCATAAAAAATGTGCTTTAAGTTTACTTTTTGCTGAACTTGATGGACTTTTTTTCAACCTTACTAACTGTCTAACTGTTTAATCTGCAGCCAGCTATGGTTTTCTAAAACCGGCACAAAATTCAAATGCAGCTTCCTTGTATGGGGTGTACTGTGCCCTTCAGAAAATGTCATTGGGAGCTCATGTAATTGCTTCTGTTTCCAGCAGTTTTTCTCTCTGTATTACAGGCAGTCTCCAGGTTTGGAACAAGATGGGGACTGTAGGTAGGGTTGCCACCCGTCCGGTTTTCAACCGGACAGTCCGGGTTTGGCGTCTTGTGTACGGGTGTCCAGCCAGCGGGCACCCGTACACAAGACACTCTGCTGACACCGGCACTTTAAATTTTCTCGCAGATGCGGCTGCGAGGTCCTTGGTAAGTGTGATCCACGGCAGCCGCTGCCGCATCTGCCTGGAACCGGATCTTCCTCTGAGCTGCGGGCAGCCTGTGTCTGTTTACAGGTGCCCGCAGCTCAGAGGAAGGGCCGGGTTTTAGGCAGATTCGGCTGCCTAAGATCGGGCTTGCCGAGGACCCCCACAGACGCATCTGTCATTGCCTTCTCCTCCTCCAGCTCCCTGACATCGTGCTGCCCACCTGTGGACCCCTGGTGAGACAGCATAGCCCATTTAGCCCACCACGAGAGCCCGCACAACCCACCAGGCCACGTGGAGACATCAGTGCGTCAACACAGAACAACACAGAGTATGTAGCTTCATATTATTTTGTATTGCTGTATAATGTATTGCTGGGATTTGTAGTCCTCTCTAGCTGGTCTCATCACTCCCTCCCCTGGCTGCCTCTCCTCTATATTAAAAAAAAAAATTGCCGCGTGCGGCGCTAGAGTGCTCGGGTTTCACTTGAAGAAAAGGTGGCAACCCTAACTGTAGGTCAAAGTTGAATTTGCATGCAAGTTGGAACAGGTATATTTTTTAGGTGTAACTCCAGCCAAAAAAACATTTTCTAGTTTTGGATAGCATGGGGAAGGGCTAACCCTCTGTAACATTTGTTTTTCTGTCCTCACAGTGGCTCTAATCCCACACCATACTAACCAAAACTAAAAAAAAAAAAAAAAAATTTGCATGGAGTTCTACTTTAAATGCAACTTGGACAGATTTGTTCAATTTCATATAATGAACAATACCAGACCCGGAAGAAGAGGCAGGCACTCCTCATCTGCATGTCTAACAACTTCCTGTAATGTACATTAGGTACAGTACTACGTCCATCGGCGCGAGCACTGTAGCATTACAACTAGTGGAACAGCCTGGGACCTCCGTTCGTAAGTGTCTCGAATGTTCGTAACTCGGGGACTGCCTGTACAGCACTAGGACAAATCATATGAATTCAGCAAATGCTCCCACTCAGGAAGCAGGAAGTGAGTGGAATCCATGTGGGAGATTCAATACATTCAGTGAATGTTTTTTTTTTCCCTCTACTATAGTGGAGTTACCCTCTAATTCAGTGGTTCTCAACCTGTGTAACCTCGGGACCCACATGTTTCCTTGGTCATTAAGGCGTGACCCAAAAATGATTTCAGTTCTGAAACATTTTAATTTAAACATATTTATAAGTTCACTGGCAAATTATAGGCATCAACACTGGGAAAACTAAAGGGTGTTACAATAGTACAATAGTTTAAAAGAACAGCCCATTTATGTAAATTATAGACAATGCATTGAGAGAATAAAACACTGTCTAGAGCTATATGAGACTAAAAAAGGAAAGCTATGGAGAAAAGAGAGGCAGCGTGATTTGGGTACAAATTATGGGCTCTCCCTCCAAAACAAGGGCAGAGAGGACATATAGGCCCCAACCTTACTCTTTACCATTGCTTCTGTGCCTTCTAGAGTAAAGATGATAGCATGGATGGCAATGGGGAAGCTCCTATGGTATATGCTATGACAAACACAGCAGCATAATAAACATAACAATATAACCACAATGCTGTATTTCTGCTATACTAATTTTTTTGGCAACCACTCCACACTGCCACAACTGCACAAATGTACAGAGCATTTTGGTAAGGGGCCTTTTCACGGCCAGATTCCAAGGACAAAGTGGCAAAGCTCATAGTACAAATAAAAATATAGTAAAAACATTAGTAAGAAACTTACCGGAGGCCCAGGAGGACCTGGAGGACCCCGAGGCCCTGGATTGCCAGTATGACCCTGCAACCAACAGAAGAAATTTAGCTTTGCTTTATAGCATTTATATATATTAAGCAAACTCCTCTGATGTGCCAGGAAACAGCAGAACTAATTCAAGTATACAACTATTGCTTGAAATTTGAACCACTGATAATATTATCACCTTCATAACTTAAAGTGAATCTGTAGTCTGAACATTAAAGTATTTACATAATCTTAACAAGCAGCAAATAAACCTTAAAAGAAGCCCTCACTGGTCTCTATAGCTACAAGCACTGTGGAGAAAATAATCCTCAAAATTAATAGCAGAAGCACTGAAAGTGTTCTTTAAGTTAGCCAAACCCACCTGGCCATCCCTTACAAAGCAAATGCGCTGTGCTTATATTATAGATAACAAGGTTAAAAGGCTGCTGGGTCAGAGCTCAGAGGGGGAGCAAGGTGAGTTGAGCTGCTGAGTCACTGGTGGGAAGTGGGATAAGGGGAAACTGGGGTGGCTTAGAAAACCAGTTCAGTGCTTCTGCTTTGAACATTTTAGGGTGAATTGCTCCACTGTTCTTGCAACTACAGAGGTTAGTAAGGGCTTGTTTTGAAACTCATTTACTGCTTGGAATAATACCGTGTTTCCCCGAAAATAAGACACTGTCTGCCCCAAAAAAACACACTAGGTGTAATATTATTTTTTTATGTGCAACAAAATGTACAACAATCCAAAGTTATCTGGTATCACTCCACCAGTCACAGTAACCGGCGCTATAGAGGAAGTATCGGCTAATGCGGCTCTGCTCCCTCTGCCGCCGCAGTCTTGCTTTCTACAGCGCCGGCTTCCTTTGCCATCAGGGACAGCGGTACCAGCGGTGCAGCAGTGTGGACATCAAACAGTGGACAGCGCGGTAAAGTGCGGTACCATTTACTGGTACACATTACAGTGCTACCACTAAACGAGGTCTTATTTTGGGGTAGGTCTAATATTACAGGAATCTTGAAAAATAGTGCTAGGTCTTATTTTCGGGGAAACACGGTATGTACATTGCCTGGACAAAAACATTTAACCACCTGGATTTAGCATTGTGATCTGGGGTTGCTTTAATTGGTCAGATCTAGGTTCAGCAACATTATATGCCCAAATAAATGAGGTCAGCTGCCTACCTGAATATACGAAATGACCAGGTTTTTCCATCAGTGGATTTTTTCTTCCCTGATGGCATGAGCCTATTTTGAGATGAAAATTTAGGATTTATTGGGCTAAAATTGTGAAAGAGTGGTTCAGGGAGCATTAGAGATCTTTTTCAGTCCAGGCCTTAACCCCATTGAAAATCTTTGGGATGTGCTGAGGAAGACTTTACGCTGTGGTCCGACTTCCCTCATCATTACTACAAGATCTTAGTGAAAAGTTAATGCAACTCTGGACGGAAATAAATGTTGTGACATTGCATAATCTTATTAAAACGATGCCATGGGGAATGCATGCCGTAATTAAAGCTAAAGGTGCTCCAATTAAATATTAGTGTGTGACTTTTATTTTGCCAGGCAGTGTATTTGAATATCCACCGCATGGCCACAGGTTCACTTTAAGGTACATTTTTTCTGGTTGAGTAATTGCATTATGTTTGTCAATTCAGATGGAGCACATGATAGAAAATGCATAAGCAAGGGTTGCCTTCAGTAGTTACTGAATGTAAAAGTAATCAGTATATTCAAACACAGGCAGCTGAAATGAACAATCGAAATTTGCATGTCATGTAATACTGATCTTGGTTGCATTCTCACTTGCCCCTCAGACCTCCCTGTTGGTCAATGAGGCTGACATTAAAGGTCTTATTCAGAGGCTTGGCAAGTGGGAAGAGGTAGAAGAAAAAAAAGTTAGAATTTCCATATAATTGCAGCTGCCTATCACTCAGGATTTACTTAATCATAGGCTCAATTCTAACTACTACAAAGTGTGCAGGTTCTCAAGGTCTGAAAAATCAGGGCCCTAAAATAAAATAAAGCGAGGATGGCATAACTACATTAATAGGTAAAACATTTACCTACTTTATTTGCAATGGAAGACCAGCTTCTGAACTCCCCAAAGTCTACATAGAATATGGGGACGATTCATTCATTAGCAGGATGGCTGTACCACAACTATACTGCTGCTTTAAGAAAAAATACCTTCATAGCGATGAGAGAACACTATGGGATACTGCAGGCTCCATACTGTGACCTGCATTTTATGAATGGGTCACAAAATGAGGGCAGTGGTTCTCAGTAACCCTGAGGAGTATGACAGAAATGCATATGTGAATGCACACTGCGTGGATGTGGTTCAGCCATGTTCTGTGTTTTTAATCTGACTTCCATGTAAAACAAGTGCAGCCAGGTAACAAAAAGTTGCTCAAATGTGAGGGGACATTTCTGCTTACTATAGAATGTGCTGTGCAATCTTATCTTTATGTTTAATGTGTGAACTGTCAGGTTCAGATGTTTGACTGGTGGCTATGAGGAACATGATAGTACTGACATTCTGATACAGTGCGTATGTTCTTCATATAGAGAGACAGCAAGATGCTTGTAGTATGTGTATCTGGGAAACCCTTTCCTGCATTATTACACAGATATGCAAAAGCAGTTCCCAGATCAATAAATAATTAACAAAATGGGCTGAGCTGGTGCAGTACAGCTATGCCTGGATAAAGGGTCTGTCCCTTGCATGCATTCCAAGGCATAATTTTGAGTCTTGATGTGAAGTTACCCTTAATCGGGTTTAAAGGGGAATCAGAAGCATAAGGAGACATACCTTCCGTCCTGTGGGATTGCTTTGATAATATGACTGCTGGCTAAGACCTTATGGTGTTTAACAAAATGGATACATTCACTGCAATAATTTGGTGGAATGGCATTTTTAAAATACACCCTACGGCTCGTCCATGGCCTTTGAAAATGGCAGCTTTAAATAGCTTATTTCAGTAAAGGCCTTGTGCATGCAGGAAATACTTGGATCTAATACACATAAACAGACTGGGCGGGGGGAAAAAAGCCAGGGTAATTATGGTAAACAGTAGCCCCTGTAATATTCAAACAGAGCAGACGTCAGGGCACATAGGTATACAACCGCACTAGAAAAATACACTCCCCTTAAGCAAACACAGAAAGCTAAACACACAAGGCAAAAACTATCCAAACACAAGTACAGACCCCTCTCTGAGAGGGAATCCAGTCAAGCACGTGGCTACAGGAGGGAAAATGACAGCAGTGACACCGGCTACTCACACACGTGAATTTCCCAGCATACACTTGTGGTTAGCGTACGAAAACCTAATGGCTACTAAGCTGGCAAAAATTGAGTTCTGTGCTGGAACCTGTGTCCTACCCAAATTTGCTTTAATAATGATGTTAAGATTGTATTTTTCATTTGTGCTTAGCATTTCATGGTATGGAAGCAGCTCATCAAATGGCTATAAACTAGCTTCCATTTTGTCAAAGCCCAGAAGTTCCAGAAGGCACTCTGATTACCAGTCTCTCACGCTGTTGTTCTCTAGTTATCAGGAGATTACTTGTGCTTGGTAACACTATGTATCCTATTACTAAAAATCTTATATGTGCCTGATGGCTGTCCAGTTTTATGTGTGGTACATATTACAACCTACTTTTGCCAGCCAGTGTGCACACTACATCTTTGCCTCTATAAGTCCTACAGGTGGTGGAAATAAATCTTACCATTGATCCCTTTTCTCCTGGTGGACCTGGAGCCCCAATGCTGCCACGGTCACCCTAATAGAAAGAGCAGGCGTGATTATTGGTTCAGGTAACTATGTACACATGTATTCCAGACAGACATATAGATACCATAGATAGAGACACACAGGACATATTAGTAGTTTCAATATAATGAACAGTTCAAATTATATTTGAACCCTATACACATTGTTTTACCTTCTCACCCGGAATTCCTGGCTCCCCCACAGGACCAATAAATCCTGGAGCACCCTGAATTAAAAAGAAAAGTGTCTTATTTACTCTTTCTTCCTTTGTTTTTACTTAAGAGCAGTTAAACATGTATATGGTTCTTATGCCAATGGAAGCATTTATTTTGAGCAGCCACTGTTCACAATGGCAAGAGGTACCCTGGGAAGGTTGCCATTCATTAAAATGTAGCTCGTCAATTCTCTTGACTAAAACCAGAAGGCAGCCGTTAATATCAGGAACAAACTGAGGCAGAAAAGCATGGTCGTGTAGGTGATCATTGCACTATACATTGTTTACTTCCATACTACCCCTCCATAATTGAAGGGCCAGCCCACACTAATGTGATATCTTAGGTGTAGGTCGAATGTGGTGGGCTGAGTCAGCCCCTGAATAAGTAAATGTCTTGGATACGCCAACAGTGAAATCTCCTTGCGATTAATTTCCAGTCTTCCAGTCAGAAATGTTGGGTGTTCTCTTCCACCTTTGTGTTTTCCTTCTCATCCAATCTCCATGAAACAGCCTGACCTTTAAGATCTGGTTTAGGACATACCTACATTAGCCTTCTATCTACCGCCCTTATTTCTCCACCTATTTGTAAGCAGTTAAGCAGTAACACAAAGGAAGGTAGGAGGAGGTCTGCAACAGGACAGAGGTATGTAGAAAGGATGTTCTAAAAGTGGCACCATTTTCAGCATAGAGTCAGGCAAATCGTTGCTGTAGAAAAAATAAATTCTTAAAATAGCCATTTTGGTTAAATAAGAAAGTAGATTTCATAACTGGAAATATACTGATTTTATCCTCATTTCAAAAAGGGATACAAAATATTGGCAATAGTGAAAAGTGTAAAAGTAAAGACCCTTTAAAGCTTGCCTGTACTGAGCTAAGGCTGTAAATACACACCAGAAAAGTAGTGCAGATACACAGAAGTGCCTCAGTACCTCCTCAATTATGTTCTAATGTTTAGGGAGCCCCAAAACTAGGACCCAAAGCCTGCTTTCTCATTGATCTAGGAATGCTATAGTTGATCTGACAGCCAATCAGTGAGGCTCAGGAGGCAGAGCCAAGCATAGACTTCCCAATAAAAGGCCATATATGAATTAATATTGCTAATGCATGCCTCAGGGTTCCAAAATGCCAAGACTCTACAGAATAAATGAGGAGATATCTATTTTACAGCATAAGCCATGAGTACACGTACACTTTAAGGGGAAATTCAATCTGGCCATATTAGAATTAAAATGTAACAGATCCTCTAGTCTATTAGCATGTTACATAAGAAGGCAGTTATTCATTACATCTTATTTGAAACACAAACATTTAAAACAAGGCCAAGGATGGAGTCCTGGATCACACCGAGCTGGCTCCGGATCAGCCAGCTTGAACATAAATTTATATGTTAATTTACTAGCTTCCAACCACAGCATTTCATCAGCCTTTTATGAGAATTCAAAAAGCTGCACTCATGTTGGTCCAATTTGGGGTAACTCAGGGTACCAATTATCTACTATACGAGAGACTGAAACAAGACTGGAGAACATTTTACTGGGGAAAAAAATATATTCCTCCAGTAAGTATTCTTCCAGAAAGACAAAAAAAGTCTGAGCAAGCATTAAGATATTTTGAGAGTAAAGAACCTAATATTGTTATTGGCGCTCAGGTTAATGGCTCCTTTCTTGCTGAGCTTGAACAGCTATGTGTAAATATTGGATGGGACCTGTAAGTGTGGATTAACGACTCCGGGTTATATAACAGCACGAGAAAGGCCCTGTGTCTTGGAGATAGGCTTGCCTGAGACAAAGCAGACTTAAAGCAACACTATACCCCAATACAAAATATGAAAATACAATACACACATTATGTGAAATCCTACCAATAACAGTCACATCTCGGTATTTATAATGTGTCTGCATCTGAAGACAAATTGAGAGACTTGGCATTTATTAATGTAACAATCTATGCGGCCACTGCATTCTGAAAGCCTTCTGTGACAGTACTACACATGAAGTTAGCTGTGTGTAGAAACTTTTAGTCTCCCAACAGCAATATTAGGTAGCTATTGTGAGGAGAATTGGCTCCTCAGCCCATGCTTCTGACTGCCGGACCCAAGTGACCCGGTACGTGACCTTCCACGTCCTCCCCCAAAACAGCAAATCGTAAGAGTCATGTGAGGGTGGAGGGAAGCAGCATAGCTTTCTGTAAGCTTTGACCCAGAGCAGACAGGAACTTGCATAAGCCTTCCTCTCAGAGCTCCAGCAGAGGGTAGGTATGAGTGTCTGAATGGGGAAGATACAGGTTAAATTAAACCTTTAAATGTGCTTAAAACCTCTTTTGTATTACCAACATATGTAGGTATTGTGGTCCTTTAAGTCAGATAGAGACAGGGCCTTGTCATATTTAAATCCTGCCCTGTCTTCAGCAATTGCTGACCACCCAAGACTATGTGAACATATAACATTTATTGAAAGATGGAGAGAATGACAAATTCAGTGCTATTCAGTCTTAAAATTACACAGTAGGAGATGAAGTTTACAGCACCTGTTCGCCGATCTTCCCAGCTCTTCCTGTGTTTCCTGGCTCACCCTGCAGAAGTAGCAACAGACAGAAAGACAGTTACTTAAAAGCTATGTTCTCGCATTGCTGAGCATACTAAATGAAGTGTTCAAAGAAAACATAGAAAGGCAGGTGTTAAGAAGAAGATGGCGGTGTGAATCAGTTCTGGGGCTAAAAGCTGTTTGGGAATGGAAAATGATGGTAAGAAAGAAAGGTGGAGAGTACCTGTTCGCCCAGAAAGCATGGACGGTAGACAAGGTTCTATTGACTACTTCCAGCCAGGTCATGATTTCAGGCTTTCCTTTATCCTACACAGGAAAGTGTTTTTTTAATTTTTTATTTCTGCATAAGTAAATGCCACAGTTGCTCGCACTGAGGGAAATGCTGAAAACATGACCTGATGTGGATACCTAAAGACTAAAAACTGATATAGTCTGATGTTTAAATTAGGGAGCTATTTAAAAACTATAATAGCTCACGGTATTTAGATTATCTTCCATTGTTGTAGCTGCTCTAAAGTGAAATGTGGTTATCTGCAGGCCTTTGTTCTGGAAACAAACCTACATCAACACTCTTGCTGGGATGGATAAATAAGGTATGAAAGGAAAACTAAGCCACTTATTTTTCTTGGAGAAATTGCCATTCCAGGTTTCCTCCAGTACTCTTCATATAATAAAAAGGCAAGGCATTTGGCGAGGCTGCAGAGCCCCCTATGGATCCTGCAAAGCCCACCACAGATCCTGCAAAGCCCCCCAAAGATCCTGCAGAGACCCCCCGAGACCCTGCAGTCTGTCAGATCTCAGGGGGGCTGTGCAGGATCTGTGGTGGGCTTTGCAGGCTGCAGAGCCCCCTACGGATCCTGCAAAACCCACCACAGATCCTAAAAAGCCCCCGAGACCCGGCAAAGGCCCCCACAGATCCTGCAGAGACCCCCTGAGACCCTGCAGTCTGCCGGGTCTCAGGGGGGCTGTGCAGAATCTACCTGGCACAGGAAACCCAGCCTCCTCCGCTGCCTCAGCGACCAATCGTCGTAGCTTCGCCGCCCAACTGGAGCCTAAGCGACGCCTCCACCATCGCCGTCTATGCCCCCGCCTCCTCTGTTGCAGTCTTCGCCCCCCGCCTCCTCCGTCTTCACCCGGCCTCTTCCATCTCCGCCCCCTGCCTCTCTGTCCCCCGTCTCCTCCTGCTCCCCCGCCTGCCGCTTCTTCCCAGTTCACCTTAGGTAGCCAGGCTGCCGGTTTCTGTGCAGCCCCTCTGCCTAAATGGTTTTGGGGGCGGCATTTTTGCCGCTCCCCTGGAATCTGCCGCCCGAGGCAAACGCCTTGTTTGCCTCGCGGCAGATACGCCCCTGACCATGGATTGAGTACTGAAAGTAGTTTTGGAAATCTTAGTTTCCCCTTTTGCTTTCTCTACGATATCAGAATTTTTGTTGAGTTGTTAGACACCTGTCTACCATGCCAAGCTGTAAAGACTTAACATGTGTGTGAGAAAACAAGCTAGAAGACTGACATGCTACACTATGAGGTGAAAATAATCATCTGACTACCTTGTGCCAGTTTCAGTTTTGTAGCACCCTCTTTTTATAAAGCTTCCTATGAGGACATCAGTGCCTTTCACGCCTAACTCTGTTTTTAAAATAGAAAAGGGGCAGGGCTATGCTCCTCATTTCACTCAAACTGATAATTCAGTTTTTGGTAGACATTTTTTAACAATTCTCCATATAGGATATATAAGATAGATGGTAAGATCTCTGTGCTTGACTTTCAGGGTGTGCACAACTACTGTGGCATTTATTAGGGTTCCCACTTTCCCTGTTGGATGTTTTATTTAATTTATAATATAGAGAATCCACTGGTGGAGTGTGAACATGCAAAGGGCAGAAATATAAGAAGCCAGAGCCCAATTCAACATACCAAGTTGCACCAATAATTAGGATATCTGTTTTGTGTGTCCTGTCTATTTAAAGGAAACATCACAAAGCTAAAAACCTGTCTAGCACACTTAAGTGATATTAAAGTCAGATGGTTTGTAAGCCATTTCAAATGCTGATGAAATCAGTTATCGGTTACAACAGATGCTGCTTAATGATCTTTAAACGTTTTAGTTTCCTGCAGAATTATCTGTTCCCCTGAGCGCTGGTCCTAATACCCTGTTTTAGGGTGGCTCTTTTCCTTTGCAGGGTCCTAAGGAGCCACGCTTATGTGTGCAAGTAAGCTGTGTGTCTCTCCTTAAACACACAGGTAAAGCAAGGCAAGTCACTGTCCCGTTCCCAGGTCCCCACTCCTCCCTCCTTCCTTCTCCCTTTCTTAAAGTGACATTAAAGGATTTTTTTTTTCCCTGTAGGGACTTACCATAAATTATGCCTCTTAATCCGATCATCTTCTTTCTTACTGTCGTTTTTAGCTGTCCCTCCAGCGCTGCTGTGGGTCTCCGATCCAGCGCTGACTCCTCTGTCCTCCTCTTGGCTCATGTCCCACGGAGTCTGTGCGGGTGCACGCTGCTCCATAGACTTACCTTGTGTCTCTCCTCGTCTCCCGGCTGAACATCTGATCCTTTGCGGCCACCCAAGACATTTTCAGATGTTCGGACGGTAGCGCGCATCAAAGACACAGGTAAGTTTAAACCTGTTTCAAATGTTTGTTTTTTTTTTTTTAGTTTTTGCATATATCTACTGCTTGCTAGCAGTAGATATATGCAAAAAAAGTGAGGGTTTAATAACCCTTTAAGCTAGTAGATGGACAACAGCTGCAGACTGCTGTGATCTTGTACTGGACAGGAAGTTTAGAGAAACTGAGCTGAGAGCATTGGAGCCAGCTGTTTGGAAACATAATAACTGTAAGTGCTTGTAAAAAATAGAAATACTTTGGTGCAAAATGATTAGTTGTTTGATCTAGAACTATTATAAAAAAAAAAATCAGAGTATAAAATTGATGTGGAAACAGCTACTATCTCTGATATTTCTGATTTCTGGGCAGCACGTTACTTTTGGAGCTCTGAAATGTAACCTGCTCAGCTTCACAGTCAATTACTTCACTACCTCAAGCATGATGTCTTTAAAATGGACCTTTACCCCTTTCACTAAAAAAAAAGAAAACCACATCAGCATGCAGCTCTGCATGCTGATATTAAATCATCTTACATTCATTAGTTAAACAAACATATTTTTATTTTACTTGCAATTTCTTTTTTTCTACTTCCTGGTCCACTTTGGCACAAATGATGTGCACAAGCATTGCATCCTGGGAAGGTTACATCAGCAGTTTTGCTGGTAAATCTCATATGTAATCTCACAAGATCCCAGGCAAAGGCAATTTCCTCCTCTAAGATAATGTGTATGGTCACATGTCCTAGTCACATGTGCCAGAATTCTAGGAAGTAAAGTGAGATGGATTCACCTGCTCTTAGTAAAAATGGCCACTGTGAGAAGAATGGGGAGGTAAAGAAAAATAAGGTATGCAAATAATAAAAAGCCAGCAATTATCTATAAGTATCTGTTTGTAGATTGTCGTTACTAAACATTTCTAAAGTAGTCTTTGTTGTTATTTTGAAGATATGGGTAAAGGTCCGCTTTAAGTCCTCAAAAGTAAAAATACATTGCCTGCTTTTATAGGAGGCTCTGTAGACAAGGAAACCTTAACCTGTCTCTGTAGACAAGTTTCCTTAAACATATAAACTTTCGTTATGGGCAAAAAGATGTTCTCTCTACCTAGCCTTGCATTAGCTTCAAAGTGACAGGACCAATTTAAAAGTATTTTTTTGTTTTTTTTTCAGTGAAGCATAGAAGGCCCTAAAAGTTAGTGCTTTATCTGTCCCTGGCTTCTGTTCCTGCATGTTATATCAGCCTGTTATAATTTGCTGGTGTGAGCTGGATGTGATCTTGAGGATTTACTTGTCACACATGGAAATAGGATGTGTAAAAAAAAAAAAAATCTGAGTCAGTTTGTGGATTTTTTCTTCACCCTCGACTCGAGTAATGCCAGCAACGCGTGCCAGGTCTGAAGAGTAGCAAACCTCCCAGACTAACAATGCATGCCAGGTAAAAGGAACTCTTTGTTACATGGAGCACAAGCACCAGAGGAGAATGGTCAAAATACAGAGGGGGGAATTTATCATAGCAATTGCGCGTATTTGAACTAGGGGCCAACATAAATATGGATCAGACATAGGAATGAATGGAGTGAGTGGCACTTATCTGCAATAAAAGCTGGACATGGCTGGGACTTCTCTCTATAAAGGCTGTCCAGCATCAGGAGGGTCACACAGTAAAGAACCCAGGAGCAGGTCTTAAGTGAAGCTGTCCTTTAGGCCTGGTTCACACCTGGGCGTTTTACAGCGCGTTCCTACGCTCTGTAAAACGCTCAACATGTGAAAACCAATGATTGCCTATAGGCATGGTTCCCACCTGGGTGTTTTACAGCGCGTAAAAACGCGCTGCAAAACGCCCTACGCCCAAAGAAGTACAGGAGCTTCTTTGGGGTGTATTTGCCGCACGTATCCATTGGGATACAGCCAGGTAGCCCTCGGAAACGCGTGTTTGTCGCGCGTTTTTTATTGCAAAAGGCGTGACAAACGCGCATATTCGATACGCCTAGGTGTCAACCCAGCCTTAAAGTAAACTTGTCATAAGAGAAATATAGAGGCAGTCATTTACAAGTTCTCCTTCTGAAAATGCTACCCACCAGCTGTTACGGTGACCCTTTTTCTTCAATACTTTAAGTCCTGGCCTGACACAAAAACACAGATAGGAGCTTATGACTTTTCTCTGACTTCCCTGATTTGCGCTCTTGTTCCAGGTCAGGCATTTCTAAATTAATAAACCTAGTGGGGTAAGCATAACAGCCAGGCAACTAGCATTTCCAGAAAATTGTATTTCCAGAAAAACTGGTATTTCTCTTGTTACAGGTTTACTTTAGGTGCTAGGTCTTATTTTATGGGATAGTTAAGTGTTAATGAAGGGAAGGGAAAGTAAGGGCAGATGTCAGGACCCTATCCTCGGTCTCGGATTCAAGGAGCTCCACAGGGGCAATTTGAAGGCTAACTAGGGTACCTAAAGGCACCACAAAGTGCGTGCATTTCAGGATTTTTGCTACCCTGGAAATGTCTTAGGCCAGGTGAGATTCACTTGTCTGAATTCTCTGCCATTTACTGCACTTTACGTACTCCTTACATGTAGGGTGGGATGGTATATTTTCTGAAATGTTCGCTGTGCAGCTTTCCCTCTCCCTCTGTGCTTGACACATTAACAATCAGATTTAACTTCTAATGCAGATCTGAATCTAAATGTTGCCTCTGAGAATTCTTCTGACACTCTGATACATCAAGCATTCTGTTTGTGAAAGACAGCAACAAGCCTGCAGTGGATGTGTTTCAGAATTTCTCTCTCTGCATTACAAACTACCAAGCAAAAGAGTTTACCACACTATCATATTACAGACAAATGAGATGGAGTGGACTGGCGGCCAGCAAGACCTGAATGGGAACCTAAGGAATTGAGCAAGTACGCTATATTCCTTGTATGTATATTAAGGCAAAATTGTAGCCAAACAATGAGCATTTCAATTTTTACATATACTTAATAAGCAGTAAGCAAGCCCTCACCAACCTCTGTAGCTGCAGCCACTGAGGAGTCACTCATCATTAAGGTTTGCAACAAAAGCTTTTCCGTTTCACTTTTATTTTCTCTTGGTAGCTCAGTTCCCCCTTGGCCCCCCCAGAGGAGCTACAGCTTGCGGTATACTGAGATGTCGCAGCCGGGACAGATCCCGACAATACTGTCTGGATCAGACCAGCTGTGGGAATGACAGCTGGCTCTGTCTATCCAGAGACAGAGCCAGCTGTGCTCGCCCCCTCCCCTGTCCGTTTCGCCAGTCAGGCTAGAGGATCGGACAGGGGAGGGGGGGAATCCATGCGGGGAGCCGTGAGTTACAGTCACGGCTCTCTGCAGGGATAGATCGAGAAGTGAGTGAGCGACGGTATGTGTTCGCTCACTTCCCGATCTACTGAGCCGACCTGTGACAGTTTCATTGTCACAGGTCGGCTAGACCACACTTCAATTACATCACTGCCTTGAGCTCTGAGGATGAATTTCCCCACGGTGTCTGCAGCTAGAGAGGTCAGCAAGGGAATGTTTTAATGCTCACATTGGATATTTGAATGCCCATGACCTGGCCACAATTCAAATTGTCAGTTTTGACTGAAATGTTCCTTTATCTGCATTTTTAACATTAAACGAATGTTGGCTTCATCATTCCGGCATAGCTTTCTTGCTACACACAGCTTTTTTTTTACCCCAATCCTTGTATGACAGATGGAGCTGCAATGCTCAATTAAACAAATTGCAGCTTCCCCAAACAATTATTTGACCTTGTCCTTCGTGTGGAAGGATTCCTAAACAGGGTAAGTGAGGCCAAGAACTAATCACAGCAGTAATGTGAGCAGTGTGGGGATGAGGTATCAACTTCATAGAGCCAACTCTTTACAATGGATTTACATTGTGGAAATCTTCTTAAAAAGTGGTGAGGGTGGTAAGATGCGGCCTTGATATCTTAGCTAAGCCTCTATATTAGAATATGCTACACATCATTCCAAACCAAGTTCATTGGCATTTGGGATGCACTGCTCTTACCTTTGATCCTTCTGCTCCAGGAATACCGGGGAATCCCTTTCGGCCTGGATATCCCTAAACATAAGCAAAAAAAAGAAATAATAAACACAAAATACATGCATTGCAGTTTGGATGCTTAAAAATAATTCAAAAGTATTATCTGTTGTTTGTTGAACAGCAATTGCAGTCCCAACATGGTCAAACGCAGGAATGTGCAGGTACCTAAATTAAGTTTTTCATAAGCCCCATCCTCCTAAAACCTCTGAAATCCAGGAAAGTCTTAAAAACTTCTGTACTGATGGAATGATAATTATTAAAGCTGAACTCCTGGCAGCTAAATAAAATACACACTGCAGTTATATATTAATACATTTAGGTTTTTAAATGCAACTAGTCTAAGTATCCTGGATTTGGTATCAGCTTCTTGCAAATTCCTTTACAGGAAAAGTATGATGCTGATAGAATGACATAGCACAGTGAGCTGAGTAAGGCCCGACATGAGCCTGACCGTCTCCTGCTGCTCTTTCACTGTCCAATAAATGGGTCAGGGGTGGAGAGAAGACACATTCCTTAACTCTAAATGGTGTGAACCACCTGGCTGTACTGAGTGATAGGGTAGTGTAAATCGCATGCTTGGGTCAGAGAAATAAATATCCTCTGGCATCTAAAACAGCTCCCTTACAAGCTTTTAATTAGGGATGCACCGATACCGAGTATTTGGGCGAGTACTCGTACTCACCCAAATACTGCCGATGCTTACTCCGATACCAGAACTTCATGCCGCTGGCTTCCTGATTGGCCGGAAGGCCGGCTCCATACTCCCTTGTCACCTAGGAGCATGGAGCCAGCTTCCTGGCCAATCAGGAAGCCAGGGGCAGGTAATGACTCACCCCCAGGCTTCCTGATTGGTCGGGAAGTTGGCCAATCAAGAACCTGGGTGGTGGGCCATTACTCACCCCACCCCCAGCCTCCTGATTGGCCAGAAAGCTGGCATCATGCTCCCCGGTGACAAGGGAGCATGAGGACCTCTTCCCGGCCAATCAGGAAGCCGGGCGGTGTGTAATGACTCGCTGCCCGGCTTCCCGATTGGTCGGGAAGCTGTCCAATCAGGAAGCAGGGCAGCAAGTCATTACCCACATACCAGCCTCCTGATTGGCCAGAAAGCCCACCCGGTACGTCACCTGGTGATGAGGGAGCATGAAGCTGTGTTCCTGGGTAATCAGCAAGTTATTACCCACCTACCAGCCTCCTGATTGGCCAGAAAGCCAGCTACCCACCCGGTACGTCACCTGGTGATGAGGGAGCATGAAGCTGGCTTCCTGGGTAATCAGGAAGCCGGGGGGGGGTGAGACATTATAAGCCGCCCTACTTCCTTAATGAGACTTCTGGTATCAGTTTTCGATATCGGCAAGTTCTCCCCCTAAAGTACCCCCTCCCCCCCAAAAAAATATTGGTACTCGCACTCGATACCGAAAAAACGGTATTGGTGCATCTCTACTTTTAATCTGTGTAGCTGTTGTCAATGTTGTTGCCTGGAATTAAGCCTTATGCTACCAACCAAAAATCTATATATTAGAATTTTTCTAAAAAAGATTCTCATTGCATTACCATGTATGCATGTACCTATGGAGGGGGAGCTCTATACAGGCATCCCGGTCACCAATTAAAAGGAAGCTTATATCAAGATAAATGCCAGCATAAACATTAGTTGCATTATGATTGTAATGATTTTTAATTAATAAATAAGTGCATCCAATTGTGTTTGCAATGCCTGCTGGGAGTTTAGCTTGCTAGCTTATGTTCATAAGAATTTTATACAGAGTTTCTACTGAAAAGCCACATTAAAGGTGGGTGAAAGCCACGTGCCTCTCTGAGAAAACTAGTCCCATACAAGACTAGAAAAACGAAAGCACAAAAAAAATCTGATATCCGATTTATTGCTCATGACCAGATCATATCTGAAGCTTTGTGCAATGTAAATCAAGATGCCTTATACAGTGGATTTATGAAACATGCAGTAATGTTCTTCTACAAAGAGCTCATATTCAGTCTGTACTTTCAAGAGGTTATTCACTGCAAATAAACCAGCAATTTTGCAAGTGTCTTGCTAAGCAGAGCAATCAAAGATAGACTGTTAGCAAGCCAAGATACAGAAGTGACAGAGAAGTAGCTTGCCACTGGTGACAGCAGGAGGAGCTGACCATGAGTATTTGGGGGTGGACAGGTTCTCAGTGGGATACACATTGCACCCATATCAGCAACTGCCAGCCATAATTACCTAATTAGAAGCATTTCAGTGTGAGATGACAGAAATGTTCTAGACATAAAGGAGCTTCTATTCCTGCCCTATAAATAAAGCCTGTACTGACTTTACTTTGGCCAGGGTCACCTCTGTTAGCTTCTATATTAAGCAATGAAAACGTTAAGCAGGAAAATGCTTCATTTCCTGCTAATGTCTACAAAAAGAGAAAACGCAAAAACAAAACAAGTTTAGTGAGTAAAAATAAAATAAATTTGTACCTCCGGGCCAGGAAAACCTGGTGGCCCAATTGGTCCCTCATCTCCCTAGAAAGGAAACAAAATGACAGGTCAGAAAGAATTAAACCTAAACTCTCAGGTTAAAAATTACAGCTTCTTATAATATATGTGCCAAGTCAGGAAAAAGATGCTGTTATGGTTTCTTGTTGCTCCTCATCCATGTAATTAATGGATGTTCGTGAAAAAAATAGAGATGATAACAGTCTTTGTGTTTGACAACTTTAAGTGAGATTGTAATACAGTAAAACTGTGGGTTCCATTGTCTGAAATAGACAGGTTTTTCATGAAATGCCTACTGTCTCTTCTGTTTCCAACATTTTCTTGTTCAGTAAAGGGTTTCTCCACCCAATGGCATTACCCTTTTTCTCAAAACCATGGTGTATCTAGAGCAGCTGTTTTCAGCCAGGATTCTTCTAGAGGTTACCAGGGGAGCCTTGGGCAGCGAGTAATAGAGAATTGACCTCCCACCTCATGGTGCATGCATAGTTCCAGGGCCTACATCACCCGAAAGAGCCATTGGAGTGGGGCCAGTGGAGCCTCTTTCACATAAATAACCACTGACACCAATTGTATTTTAGCAACTTGTAAGGGGTTATTTTTCACTATGATCACCAAAGTAAGGTGCATCCCAAGACTCCCAATGTAACAAAGCATTCTTCAATCCACTGACTAGAAATGTAAGGGATCCTTCTCTCCTGACCATAAGTGTAAAGGGGTTCTTCTCAACTGAAGACCAATGTATAAGGGCACTTCTCCACTGATCAGTAATGTAAGGTGGCAATATTCTGGTTGTCATTACTGGTTTAGTATTAATTCATATTGCCAAAAAAATGTTAGAGCAGGACGGTGTTAAAAACGTTCAGCCTTCAGTGTCTGAACACTGGAAGCGTAGTAGACATTTTTCTAAAATCTGTCACACCTTTGCATGACAAATGCATGTGGCAAAATTATGTGCCTGGCAAAAACAAGTGGATTAATTATCTGCACAGATACATGGTGAAAGGTGGCACTGTGTCAAGAGTATCCATACCGGACACTCTATTCTGCTCAGTACAGTAGCTCAGTAATGCTGATCCAGATAGAATCACAGGCCCAGTTTTAGTGAGCTCCCTGCCCAGTTACTGTGCCTGTCTCACATTCCATGGATGACTTTCTCCAGCCCCATAAACTACGGTCATACCATTCCACTGACCTACGGCTGGAGAAACAGTCTGCAGAAGCCTATGCATCTGTGATCCACTGATAGTAGTTGCAATGCTTTGTAGGCCCAAATGCAAAAAAATTATAATAGCACAATATTTCTTCCATTAATGTGTATTTATTTATTTATGTATTTTTTCCAAAGGTGAGCTATGCATTTAAAAGCCAGATTGAAGTTACACACCATTTTTTTTCTGAGGTGATTATTGCTGTTTTTCAATAACTAAGAAACATTGCTAAAGCTTAGAGTGCAATGCATTATTTCTTTTTCTGACCAACTCCACACCTGCTGAGATAATCTCAGTGAGCTTTATAGTTACAGTATACTGTATTATTAACA
This sequence comes from Nanorana parkeri, assembly GCF_000935625.1. Taxonomy (NCBI): domain Eukaryota; kingdom Metazoa; phylum Chordata; class Amphibia; order Anura; family Dicroglossidae; genus Nanorana; species Nanorana parkeri. Next base: position 546,799 of record NW_017306815.1, read on the forward strand.
ATCAGTCAGACCTGACCTATGGGCCCGCATTGAGGGAGAAGATCAATGAAACTGCAAAATGACTCATCCACTCACTTGTTATCTCTCGTCTTGACTATTGCAACTCCCTCATCATTGGCCTTCTGCTACACAGGCTATCTCCCCCTTCAGTTTATCATGAATGCAGCTGCTAGACTCATCCACCTATCCAAACGCTCAGTGTCTGCAACCACCCTCTGCCAATCCCTGCACTGGCTTCCAATAGCCCAAAGGTTAAAATTCAAAATATTAACAATCACTTACAAAGCCATCCACAACTCTGCCCCCGGCTATATCTCAAACCTTGTCTCAAAGTATCACCCTAACCGTCCCCTCAGCTCTTCAAATGACCTTCTGCTTTCCAGCTCCCTCATCAACTCCTCCCATGCTCGCCTCCAGGACTTCACTAGAGCCTCTCCCATTCTATGGCCCTCTCAACCACAACCTGTCCGTCTATCTCCCACTCTGACTGCCTTTAGGCGATCCCTTAAGACTCATCTCTTCAGGGAAGTCTATCCCACCTCAACCTGACCACTGAATTATCACATTCTCAAACAATTCATCCCCACACAGCTACCTCCTCATGTATCACTTCCCCCACCCTTTAGATTGTAAGCCCTCACAGGCAGGGCCCTCCTTAGGGTCTTGTCTTGAATTGTATTGTAATGTATTTCTTATATTGTGAAGCGCTGCGCAAACTGTTGGCGATATATAAATCCTGTATAATAATAATAATGAAGCACAGTTATAATGCATCAATACTAACAAGATAGCAGAACCTATTTGTTGTGATGAACAAATATGGCTGCCCCACGTATATAAACAATGTCAAGCTGATCACATTCACACAATAGCCAACCTATTAAATCTGTCAAACTTAAATAAATATGTAAAATGACTATAGTTTCCCCTTAATGTGCATATTATTATTAAATGTAATAAATATACAAAAGTATACCACTGTAGTTCTATAATCTTTGTCCAGACGGCAAGCAAGGTTACAGCAAGATAAATGAAGTTCTGGACAGTTAGTAATAGGGTCCCAAGACACAACAGGTGTCAGGAATATGATTACTACTTTGATCTGATCAGAAGGTGCTATTCTACTTATCAATACTCACGTCAAGCCCAGGTTGTCCTCTGGGCCCTGGGAATCCTCTGGCTCCTGGCTTTCCCTGTGAAATAGCAAAAAGAAAGAGGGTATCATATAAATGAAGGACAAATCTCATAGGATCCCGTCAGACGAGTAAGAGCAAAGTGAAAGAGCTCTAGAGCTGCTTTGCCATGGGAAGGTGGGAAGGCATCCAACATCATTTTCGTAGAAGAGAGAGTTTTGGAGAAGCCTCAATACAAACAGAAAAGATGTGGGTGCTGCCAGCACAATCTCCAAAAATCTCACTCTCAATCATTTGTTTTATTTTTTTTGACCGGTTAATAACAGCTTAGGACAAAGTATACCATGCTCCGAACATCTCACCTTCAAGCCTTCTGGCCCGTTTTGTCCTGGTGGCCCAATGTCACCTGGAAAACCCTGCAAGAAAAAGAAAAGAGCATTACACCTGCAGGATGGGTGCTGAATAAATTCTTTGTGTCCTATTTGGCAGGGCTCTCCAAACAAAACATACAGCAGTCAAAGGCTTTGGTGTCTGCCCTGTGAGTAATCATCTGAAACAGGTTACTGTATGATATAGGTTTTAATGGGTCTTATTTATTACATCCGGAACACATATTCAGTATGCTCATGTTTCCTTGACTGCTCTGATTCCCCAGATTTAGAACATAAAAACTCGGAAGTACAAACTTTTGAGGCAGCTGTATCACAGCTGTAATTGATCATTCGCACCCATACTTGTCTGACATCATAAACAGAGACTTTTTAGCATTGGGGGTTGATCAATCTTTGTATCAGCTGCACAGTGAAGATGCTTACCAATTTACTGTTTCTTATGTGGAACCCCCCCCCACAATGTAATATGACATGTTCCAAGAACATGACAGTTTGGCAAGGTCACTAGTGTATCTATCCACTTCAGGGAGAGTTCCTCCCTAGGTATGCTGACTGCTTTTGTCTTTTCACAGCACTTTGTGAGAGAATGTTAGGGGTGGAAGCGGTGGAGCATTTTCTACTCGTCCTGGGAGTCACAGATCAGCAAAGCTTTACACCAAACTTTAGCAAACGCGAATTGTGGCCACTTGCTTTAACAGGACAGAAAACTTTTCCTTTCTCAAACCAAAAGTGCAATGTTCTGACAAGATGTAGTTCAAATCAATGTGAAGATCTAAACTGGCTCACCCGCAGAGGCCCTTGATCAACGGATTGTGAAGTTTAGACTCTCAAGATCCCTAATTGGTTGTCCACTGCACAATGTCATAATGTCCCAACAGAGAAAAATAAAAAAATTAGCTGAAACTTTCCAAACCGTCAAACTAGTACTAGTGATTGAGCTGGGATCTACATAATTAGTCAGGTTGAAAAAAGACACAAGTCCATCGAGTTCAACCTATAGCGAGCTGCTGGGGTCCATTGCGCGTCCCTGTACCTTTGAGGGAGGTTGGGCTTCCCCCTGACAAACCTGCACCCAATTTGATCTTTTGCCACATGTGCTCCAAGATGGAGACTCTCATAGTTTTTAACCATAAACCTCTGTTTTTAACCTTAGCGGTGAGACAGGTTTTATTGCATGCTGGCTGGTGAGTGTGCTGGGAAACTTTTTGCTGTTGTAGTGTATGCAAAACAAAACACAAAAAATTGCAAGTAGCAAGCAGATGGAGTGTTTTGGCATAATAGGACATACAGTATAAGGTCCCTTCTGCTAGAAGACTACCTCCTAATAAATTAAATTTCACAGTAATGCTGGATTCGCACTCTATTTCCAGTACTGATGGAATCCGTGACTCTTGGTCCACATGCTGATTAGAACTAGTGTACAGTACTACAGAGCCAGAGCTCTTCCATCAGAGCATTGCCAGTGTTGTGCTTTGTGACAGTTCCTTTTACTCTGAACATCATATCTAGATATCACATATCTAGGTATTTGCTCACCATTTGTCCTTCCTAGAATAGATAAAACGCTGAAGATTCTTGATTGCTGCACTAGGTTGTGTAAGGTCCCCTGGTATTTACATATAAGTGCCCTCCGTCTGCCTGAGCTGTGAGCAGTGTGCTAAGCTCCTGTCACAGATAGGCAGACACTGCACAGCCCATTTGCAGCCCTCAGCCACAACAAGGTAAATGACGTTGGAGGACAGAATCACTGGCCATGAGTGTGACGGCATGACAGAGCATTAAAAAACGGGCAGCCACCATGGGCCCCCTCATGGCCGTGGGCCCTTGGGCAGTGCCCGACTGCCCGAATGGTCAGTCTGCCCCTGTTTGGCACCAAGCTCACTATATGGACAAGTTCTGTATTTATACACGGTGACCATGTCCCCCCTTGGTCGCCTCTTTTCCAGAGAGAACAAATTCAGGTCAGTTAATCTTTCCTCATAGCTGAGCTCCTCCATGCCTCTTATGAGTTTAGTTGCCCTTCACTGCACTTTCTCCAGTTCCACAACATCCTTTTTGTGAACTGGTGCCCAAAGCTGAACTGCATATTCCAGATGAAGTCTTACTAATGCTTTGTACAGGGGCAGGATTATGTCTCTCTCTATGGAGTCTAAACCCCTTTTAATACGAGAAAGTGTTTTGCTTGCTTTAGAAACTGCAGCTTGACATTGCATGCTATTTTTGAGTCTATGATCTACCAGAACACTCAGATCTTTCTCCACCATTGACTCTTCCAAACATACTCCACCTAGAGTGTATGGCACATGCATGTTTTTTGCCCCCAAGTGCATAACTTTACATTTAGCAACATTAAACCTCATTTGCCAAATAGATGCCCAATCACACAGTGCATTCAGATCTGCTTGTAGGTTGGAGACATCCTGTAAGGACTGTATTCCACTACATAAGTTGGTGTCATCTGCAAACACAGAAATAGTACTTTTAATCCCCAACTCTATGTCATTTATAAATAGATTAAACAGGAAGGGGCCCAACACTGAACCTTGGGGGACACCACTAATGACCTCAGACCATTCAGAGTATGAATCATTGATCACCGCTCTCTGAATAAGGTCTGGTGGTCTGAATCTAATATTGTAACAGCCAGATTGTGGCAAAATTACTTCAAAATTATCCCCATTAGATGCTAAATTTGATTTATAAATACCATAGTCCACCCAGAATTAAGTAGCACTCAGGATATCTGCATGGGTTAATTTCCAGTCAGCAAGTAGGGAAGGGAAGGGTAAGCTTTGCCTTTCTCCATATCAAAATAAGCAGAGGTGCCAACCAATTTTTTTATTTTTGCAGTAAAAAGGACAAAAAAAATATGCTATCATATTACAGTGCAATTTGGAGACCGGACTAAACAATAATAATAATGAAGCATTTCTGGTGTGAATTGCCATGTTTTTCTACTTACTAATGGCACTACATATGCTGTAGTGCTCAAAGGTGGCTTTACAAGGTGTGAGCGTGTGTGTGTGTATTCCTGCTTACACGTGTCTGTGGTTTTTTTTGTAAGTGATTCTGTTAGTGATTACTTTGCCTTACTATGCTAAAACCAATAAAATAAATGGATATTTCATCCAGGGCAGATGCTGTTCGCTTTTAACAAAATAGTTCAGTAAAGAATTACATCCAATTTCAATGTACACAACACAATGCAGACTGCCAACGCCATGATCTAACAATTTCTGGCTCTGCTGTATGGGCAAAATAATACGGTTTTACAGTCCGCTGGCTGCCAGTGGGACTTCTCCCTGCTGTACAGCAGTACTAGAGCTGTAGGAAGAGGACAGGGATTCAAACAGCAATTCTCCCAAAATGGAATGACTCACTTTACTTGTGATGTCACCAAGCTCATATTAAACACCTTGTATGGACTGAACTCATACTCCCAATAATTGTTCTCTTCCTGTTTCACCATAAAATGTAATTACTCTGTGCTAAACATCTTCCATTGCCGGGACTGTTCCTGGACTACTCCCTGTACAGTACACTGCTATTGGCCTGCCAACTAAAAGCATAATAACGGTTACTGTGAGATGAGATACGCAAAGCCTGCATTGCACTTGTCCTTGACGGTAGTTTACTTAAAAAGAAGCATATTTAAAAGAAGCAGGACTGATGTTTCAGGGACTTGCAGGTTCCCGTTATTAAGGTGCAATTGCATGGATGCACTTACAGAAGGGTCATTGCACCTTCAAAAATGGTAGCTGCGAGTCTCTGAAAGGTTGTCCCTTCTTCTTTTGATTATGTTCTTTTTGAAGTAAACTACCTTCAAGAAAATGGGAATGCTGGCTTTCTGTATCTTAGTCATGTTTGTGGTACCACCACTAGCCGTGCACCCGACTACAGCCTGGGACTTAGAGGTACATGTGCAGGATAGACTTTTTCATCTGGAAATTGGGATGAAGAATCCTTCTGCTCACCCCGCATGACTGGCCAACATCAAATCCAGTATGAAAGCATACAGTATAATGATGCATAGTAAATGACAGCAAACAGTCTATGATAAGTTTTTATTAGTTAAAAGGTCTTTCTATCCAAGACTAATATTTTAGTTATATGTAAACCCTGGGATGCTTAGTCAGTTCCTGGCTTCTCATATGTCATGATTCCATAACAGCGAGATTCCCCTGCCATAATTCCCAACTCTGTTACGTCCATCTGGAAGTTTTTTTTGTTCCCCCACCCACCTTTGTATGCTCCTGCTACTTCTGCTGCATTATTCATAACATAAATACAATTCCAGTCAGTCAACATCTACCAAATACAGTTATACGTTTTAGATATCAGGTTTAGGTGGACCGAAATTTGTACTGAAAGGGTAACAGGTTGGTGATTTGCTGTTAGAGGAAACACTGCATCAGTATTCTGAGTAAAGTAAATTAAAAAGGTTGGCATTCTCTAAATATTCATGAGCTGGATAAGCCAGGAATGTCATATGTAGTTTAGTTTAGAGTTAAATACCGTCTAGTCAATAACTTTTAAATAGTTTGAATTTTTTTTATATTTTGCTTACACCGGGGAAGGATTAGAACCTCTGTCAGGAAGTGAAAGGCTTTATTTACTAAAGGCAAATAGGCAGTTCACTTTGCAAGGACATTTTCCCTTAGCTTAGTGAACGAAGTGAAGCTCTGCTGATGTCCATCATCCAATTATGTGCAAGCAAAAATACTGTTTTTTGTTTAATTTTACTTGCATGTGATTGGATATTCTTTGCACAGTTCACTATATTCACCAAGCTAAGGGAAAATTCCCTTGCAAAGTAAACAGCCTATTGGCCTTTAGTAAATCAACCCCACAAATCTCCCTCTGGACAGCAATAACAAGTGCCAGAGGTTCTATCCCTTCCTCTGAAAAATAAGTCACATAGCAAAAAACATACCTCTGGACCTGGCGGACCTGGTAAGCCAACCAAACCTTTATCCCCTGGTTTACCCTGTAAATGAAAAATGTTTTGTGCTTAAAAGAGAAAGGTCAGGCTGTCTACAAAGTAACACATTAAACTCTAAACTGAATAATTAATAACAAGAGGAATACAAATAACAACATTACACAAGGTATAATAACCAACAATTATTTGTCTTAATTTTTTTCAAAGTATAGATATAGATAGCATCTGGTATGTGTATGAAAGTGTATGAAAAACAATAATCTATGTGTTAGTATGCTTAGAATCAAGCCTTACAGTATCAATTTTTCTTAAAGAAATATTTTTTGTGAATCTGTTACATAGTTTGACATCACTTGCCTTGAGATCCTGCCAGTAAGAGAACTTCCTGTTTCAGGATGATAACACAAAGATGTCTTAGCAGCAACATTGTCAGCCTGCCATGTGCACTCCTTCAGTTGACCACAGGGCTGTCTATCAGGTCTGTGCATGCACCCTGCATACCTATTAGGCAGCTCAACAGCCAACTGAAGCAAACTGAAATTGTGCTGCTAAAGGCAGCGCCTTAGTGCTGTCAGCCTGTAACACAAAGTGTTACTACTGGCAGGATTTCCAACTCAAAAACTGTGCAACAGATTCACAAATGCTTAAGAAGACTGTATACACTAATGCATGATGCCAAGCATACTGACAAATAGATTTTGGTTTTATATACACTTTAACTAGCTGGCAATTTTGGGTAATAGTATCATGTTCATATTGCACAGAGTGGCATTAAAGATACACTTTATCTTTAGTCACAATCGGGGCAGCAAAACATTCACTTGGTTGTTCCAAACCAAGAAATGGCATATTTAGCCTTTCTGTTGTATAAATATTTCTCTCAACATGCCATGCTAGCTTTTGTCATGGCTTTTTGCGCCTTGGTTTTAAATCTAACAGCAGCTGCAGCTCCGAAATCTGCCAATCTCGGCTTGAAACAAATCATGTAACAGCGCCACCTCGCAGGCAAAATGCAAAACTACAATTGTCAAATCTCCATCTGCCAAAAATCTAAGGGGGCTATTAACAAAGGAGCCGAAGGATCTAGCCGTAGCTTTGGCTGATCCTTCGGCTCTCTTCCCCCGCCGGAGCCCTTTGGTTCAGTCGAACCGAAGGGCTGCTGTACGGGCTATTCACAATCGGCTTCGGCTCAGCCGATCTAATTGTTGGATTGGCTGAGTCGAAGTCCTTCTGCAGAGCATATTCGGCTGACTGAAGTGCAGCCGGAGGCAGCTGATGTACGGCTGAAATCAGCCGTACTGAGTAGAAACGAATAGCCGAACAGTGTTCGGCTCACTTCACTGCGGCTGGGTTATTCACTCGGTGAATAACCCCCTAAGTGCCTCATACACAATAAGCCTAAGCAAACCATAGAATAAAAAGCTATTATGATTTATTTATAGCAGACATATGCCTCGACAGCATCGGTTTAATGAAGATGTCTTATTCTGTTTTGCAATGTTTATGCTAACAAGACGTCGGAAAAAATTACACGAAGCTCAGTGGTTTATATTTAACACTGCGCCAGCAATTGAAGCCTAGTGGAGAATTTCGCAATGTAATAATGTGGACTGTGTTAAAATTAGGATTGAAAAAAACAAAGGTAATACAAGGACAACCTCTCTGATTAGGAAAGCAGATCTTACCACTGGTCCTGTCTTCCCACGTGGTCCTGGTGGGCCTGGAAGACCCTGGCTGCCCTATGAGACAGTAATCAGAGAAATTTTATTGTGCATTACCCAACACCTTAACCAATAAAAACAGATTCAGTGAAAATATATCCTGACATGGATTAGTGTATGTCTCTGTATTGTACAAATGAAAATTCCTTCCCCCTAAAGATTTCCTGCTTCTAAACCTGAACTCCAGGCAAACAGCTAAGGGAGGGAAATCCTAAATTTTGATTCACCAAAACAGGAAAAGAACGGACATATCGCAATAGGAACACCTATTCTGTGACAACCGCTTAACAGCCCATTTCCCACACTGTGGAGAAATTTTCTTTGAATTCCTGTTGTGTTTACTAAGCAGGAATTAATACGAAATCTCTTCAATTACTCACAGATTGCAAAAAAACTAAATCAAACAGGTTTTTTAACCTTCCCTACTATTCATAATGAAAATTGAAGATATACTTTAACAAATTTAATATAATTTCACAATGCTGCCAATCAGGTTATGATTCGGTGGTTGTATTAGTGGGATTGCCTCATACTGAAGAAAGAGGAAAAAAAAGATTGATAAAATAATTTAAAAAATAACTACATTTGACTATTTTGCAAAAATATTGTAAGAAAACAGACTTAAAAAAAGAGCATATGGGAAAACTACAGTGAATTTGAAAAGATCCCCAAAACTGCTCTACCAGGAAATGAAAAAAAATAACTTAAAATGTAAACTAAACCCTTTTCAAGAACCCATATTGAATGAAAAATTTAAAAACGCTGTGCGTCTGGCTTTAGGTACTAAAATATTAAAAGTCCTCACCTTATCACCTTGAAATCCGACTTCACCGGGTATCCCTGGGAGTCCCTGAATGCCCTGAGTACACATTACCAAAATAAATTACAAGGTGTATTATAGTGAGAGACAATCTTACCAGGAACATCTCATATTCCACACAAGTAATATCAAATCAAAGTGTGGACAAAATGTAATGAACTCTCAGTAGTCACAAAACACACTGAGGAGGCACACGTTGGAATGAGAAGCAAACAGTATAATACAATGGTAAGCATTAGCAATCAAGCACAACCTAGCTCAAGGAAAGAAAAACTCTTTAGGTACAAAAAATCAAATAGAAAGATGTTCTACAAGCAATTTTTATTCTACAGACAAGAGAGTCCTATTCAAAGAAAAAAGTCTTCTCATAACTACTAGACACCCATCTAGTATAACACTTTATAATGCTGAAACCACATAGCTTTTTACGTTTTGGATAGAGCACGGAAGAAATAGAACATCTGTTAAGATTTTGTTGAGGCCTGAGCCCATACCATGAATATTTCCCCCCACTTCCTGTGCATCTGAGTGATGTCTAACAGAAAGAGATGTTAAGGGTTGTTTTTTATTCGACCTAACGGAGACACAGTCAGCCTACAGGTTTAATAGTAGTTAAACCCCATATAGGCAAAGGTTAAACAAACTGTGTTATAATATCGGTCACTGTTCCATCAATTATACTGTACTTTAAACTGTACTATGGACTGGCGATTTGTCATTATGGCATAGGCCACCCAACATTTCCCATGTTTATCCACCAAGGACTACTTTCCAAATAATGGATGTTTTGATAATGCTAACTTTGAAAAATTTTGAGGGCACTCAAGCCCATTGTATTACCAGACGTTTTTAGTCTGTTAGTTCACACTTTAAACCCATATATGTTTCCTATTGTTTACTTGCAAGTATACAACAGCGGGCTCATTTCTGTTTCAAGAGTGGCATATGAGCATGGCTCTACTCTAAATTGTAATCAGGAAAGAATATGAAAAAGAGTAAGTGTACTAACAGTTATGTAACATTCAACCCAGGTAATCAAAGTTTCTGACCCCCCAGCTTCATGAACACTTTTGAAAACTAAATAACAAACATAAAATGCAGATTACT
>NW_017306815.1:557091-580196 GCF_000935625.1 Nanorana parkeri
CAATAAGTGTGGTAAGGCCCACAAATGGTCAGTCTGCCCATGACCAGAACCACTGCATGCAAACCTCAGACCAGAACCAATGCACGAAAAAACCTCAGACCAGAACCAATGCATGGAAGACCTCAGACCAGAACCAATGCACGGAAGACCTCAGACCAGAACCAATGCACGGAAGATCTCAGGCCAGAACCAATGCACGGAAGACCTCAGGCCAGAACCAATGCACAGCAAACCTCGGACCAGAACCAATGCACGGAAGACCTCAGACCAGAAATGATGCACGGAAGACGTCAGACCAGAACCAATGCACTGCAAACCGCAGACCAGAACCATTGCATGACAGTCCTAAGGCCAGAACCAATGTAAGTAGTAAGAAATGCACAGAGTGCACAGGTCAGTAGTAAGAAACACATAGTGGCAAATAATGCAGAGTTCAGTAGTTAGGAAAGCAAAGCTCAGCAGCAAGTAACACACAGAATGCAGAGGTCAGAAGGAAGTAACGCACAGAACGCAGAGGTCAAAAGGTAGTAACGCACAGAACGCAGAGGTCAGAAGTTAGTAGAGTGCAGAGGTCAGAAGTAAGTAATGCACAGAACGCAGAGGTCAGAAAGTAGTAACGCACAGAACGCAGAGGTCAAAAGTAACAGAGAATGCAGAGGTCAGAAGTAGGTAACACATAGAACGCAGAGGTCAAAAGAAAGTAACACACAGAGTGCAGAGGTCAGAAAGTAGTAATGCACAGAACAAAGAGGTCAAAAGGAAGTAAAGCACAGAAGACAGAGGTTAGAAGGAAGTAACACACGGAACCCAGAGGTCAAAAGAAAGTAACACACAGAGTGCAGAAGGAAGTAACACACAAAATGCAGAGGTCAGAAAGTAGTAATGCAAAGAACAAAGAGGTCAAAAGGAAGTAAAGCACAGAACACAGAGGTTAGAAGGAAGTAACACACGGAACGCAGAGGTCAAAAGGAAGCAACAGAACACAGAGGGGTCTATTCACAAACTGCCAAAGGATCTGGCCGTAGCTTCGGCCGATCCTTCGGCTAGCTTCGGCCCCAGGACCCCTTCGGTTCAGGAGAACCGAGGGGGTGCTGTACGGGCTATTCACAAGTCAGAAAGAAGTAACAAACAGAAAGCAGAGGTCAGAAGGTAGTCAAAGGAAATCAAGCCATGATTTATGGAAATCAGTAATGTTATTACAAAAAGGCCAAAATCTCTTTGCTATCTATGCCTGCACTGTTCACAACAGTTTTGCCAAATCGCTAACAAATTCCGTCTGATGTTGTCTGGGAAGTAAATATACAACAAATTTAGCCTTATTCACATGCGACATGTCCTTAATATCACAGCCGACAAGAAGCAAAAAAAGCATAATTTGTAGGTTTTTGCTCACCTTTAGTCATTCTTTGAAAAAAATTAAAATTGCTGGAGAATCGTGGATACTGCACCAGAGCTGTGGAAAGTCCCCTGCCAGGCCCCCTGGTATTCACATATATGAGCTCCCTCTGACAAAGCCGTGAACATCAGTGACAGGTAGCTGTGTGCTAAGCTCCTCTCACTGAGAGGCAGCTCTGCCTGTACGCTACAGCCCTCAGTGTGCCGCTGGGCCATAACATGGAGGACGAATTGAGGACAGCATTCGTCGGCATTGCAGGACAATCAGTATGTAACCCGAACGGTCAGTCCGCCCCTGATCACTAGCAACTGTTCTGCCTCTGGGCCATTCTGCTTGTGCGAAGTATCAGAAAGTCAAAGGATGAATCCACTAATGCGCTGTAGAGAATATTTAGGCAGAAAGATTCTGCTTGGGAGAGGACTCTGACATTGGCAAACATAAACTATAACAGGGTAAAAAGGTAAGCCATGCTCCAAACCCCTATTTCAAAAATCTTTTTGTAATATAAATATATAATGACCGTGAGTGGGCAAAGGAAACTTTTTGTGCCCAACAAAAAAGGTACAGTGTAGCTGCATATTTTGTGGTTAGTGATTGGGCCATTCTGAGCGCTTGATGGATAGGCCATCATGCAAGAACAAATACATTCTTTCCACAAATTAGATCAATGCCTAACTGCAGAAAATTACACTGGAAGCACAATATTTTTACAAATACGTCTTTAACAATTAATTAATGAGTTTAGAAATTAGTGGGCTGTGCCTCTAATACCCTATTCTATCCTACTCTGTATATTGAAGGCAACAAAGATGGTTCTCTACTGGCCTGGCCAATGGGGCACACATACCTAGTGGGTGTTACTGTGATCTAGAAAAATATTTTCGCGTTAACATCAGTGCTATAGTAGGTGTTTATTGGTTGATAAAAGCACACATCTGCTCTGCTTGTTTCTAAAGGAAACCATTGTTTTGTATTTTAAAAAGTCTTTAAAAATTTGAAATTTCAAATAAACCAAATCTTGCACCAGTAACTCAGGCTCATTAGGACATTCTAGCTGGAAAGGAAATTAGCAGTCAAAGAATTCCTACATTAAATACCTAAGCACCTCACTGAGTGATATATAATTAAAAAGCACTGAGTTGAAGTCCAATACTTGAGGAAAACATCCGTAACCTTCTGCTGTGGTCCTGAATGAGTTGAAAACCCGATATTACATTGTCCAGAGGTGAAGAAAATCTACAAATGTGCATTCAGGATTCAGTTAAAGGAAACCTGCACTGAGAAAAATGTGGCTACAATTGTTGCTCTCTCCTTTTTAAAATGCTTGTTGTCTTTTCGGTCAATGCTGATTCAAAAGATTTAGTACTTTCCCAGAACAAGTACAGAGATCAGGAGTTCTACCTACACTGACTGCTGCATTCTTGCTCCAGGACAATTTCTCAAAAAGAACTGAGGACAGACACAGCCACACAAGTAGAGATTTCAGAAGGACGTCAACAATAGCATCCTTGGACTTAGAATTTGAAAAAAATTGTCTGTGCTGCTGATAGACATCATGGCCCATGCCCTCAAAAACCAGTTTTGGAAGCTTGACAGTTTCTAGAGCAACAATAGAGAGAAGGTTCTAATTTTCTCCTTAAAGTAGCAGTAGTCTTAATTTTGTCATGTTAATAAATCATTAGCCACTAAAAAAAAACAATCCTCTGTAAATCATTTTCTTTGATTATAGGTGAAAGCACTTACAAATAGATATGATCACCACTGGTTGATCTAGATCATTAATCAGCACTTCCCTGAACTTCTGGTTGGGAAGTGAATACTGAGTAGGTCAAATGATCACCTTCTTTGGGACTACATGTCCCATCATCCCCAGCGCTATGACCCATCCTCCTGAACCCGGTCGCCATCATTCATGCATACAATAGAAAAGGAGCTAAGCAGGGATTGCATTGCTAGGGTTCACCTTCAGGGCTGCCCATGTGTTTACTACTATCATGTACCAGGTAGAGGACCAAATAGTTAAGGAGGCCTCCTTTGGAACTCTTGTCCCACACTACTGAGAGTGGAGACAGGAAGTGAGAGGACAGACAGCAGCACAGGTGCCAGGGGGTGTAAGACACCGTGCCTGGTTAAGTCCAGAAGATGGTTTCCAAGGAAGCAAGAAGCAGGCAAGGATGAAGCCGGAAGGTCAGCGAGGAACACTGCAGGAGCAGGACAAAGTCAGGCAGGCCAGGGTCAACAACAATCAGCCAGCGAAGTACAAGAGCAGCAGGCAGAAGAATAGTCCAGGAACATGCAGAGGTCAGGGGCAGACAGCAAGCAGGCCATGTCTCTGGAAATCCGGGTCAACACAGCAGAACACAGGAACAGGCAGAATCACAGGAACACACACACAAGCTGAAAGACCATTCAGCAATGACCCACAGAACAGGAAGGTTTAAATAGGGCCATCTATCAAGGGGAGTTGTGTCATATCCTGTGCACAGCATTAGCGCGTCTTTGCACATGTGGTATGTTGCACGCACATGCGCATTAGGGCATGTTTCCCGCAAATGCAGAAGACATGGCCACGTACACACACAGCATGAGAACCACAAAGCATTGATTAGCCGTTTCTCATCAGAACAGTATTGCAATACTCAGTGCCTTGCCAATTAGCTGATCAGCAAATGTCTGAACATGTCATCTCAGCATGTTATAATTCTCCACGTTACTTTCTTGGTTAATTCAGTTTCACATTTGTCTCCAATTGAGAACAAGCAACCAAGACATGATTCATGGTTAAAAGAGGGAAAAACCAGATTAAATGCTCCTCGTTTCCTTTCTCCTCCTTATTGGCAGCTTCTTCAAGTGCAGAGCTCTGGAAAGCTGAATTACAGAGACTTTCTCTATTACTGCTACTAGATGAGAGATGAACAGCGTTACAGGAACACAGGCCAAGGTCCTTGAGATAGGAAAACGCCAAGGAGCGCGAGAAGTATAAACCAGGATGTGGAATACTAGGAGACCAGTAATTAACTCCAAACTAAGGCAATCAGCAAAGGAGCATCACAGGGAAAATGTTATAGAAGGCCTCCCACTTTGATTTCTCTATTCCTCCACAGGGATTCCGCTACAGTAACACAAAAGGGCCAAATCGTTAACATGGAGTTATTCTAACTCCATTTGTTTCTTTACCACACCATAGTTTTCTTATGAGAATGTTCTATTTAACATCTAAATACTGTATTACACGGTGTGCACAATTATTAGGCAAGTGAGTATTTTGACCAAATCACCATTTTTGTGCATATTGTCCTAACGCCAAGCTGTATAAACTTGAAGGCTTATTGGATTTAAGCATAACAGGTGATGTGTATTTGTGTAATGAGGGAGGGTGTGGCCTAAGGAGATCAAAACCCTATATCAAGGTGTGCATAATAAATAGGCAGCTTCTTTTCCTCAGGCAAAATGGGCCAAAAAGTTTTTTTAACTGACTCTGAAAAGTCAAAAATTGTAAAAAGTCTTTCAGAGGGATGCAACACTCTTGAATTTGCTAAGATATTGGGGCGTGATCACAGAACCTTCAAACTTTTTGTTGCAAATAGTCAACAGGGTCGCAAGAAACATGTTGAGAAAGAAAGACTCAAATTAACTGCAAAAGATTTGAGAATAATCAAACGTGAAGCTACCAGGAACCCATTATCCTGCAGTGCAGTCATATTGCAGAACTGCACCTACCTGGAGTGCCCAGAGGTACAAGGTGTTCAGTGCTCAGAGACATGGCCAAGACACTGAACAAGACACATAAGTTGAAACGTCAAGACTGGGCCAAGAAATATCTGAAGAGATTTCTCAGGGCTTGTTCACATCGAATGCGGTGCGTTCCAGAGCAGTAGCTGCATTGAATTCAATGGAAGGGGCGTGGAAGCGGTGCCACTGAATTCACTGCACCGCCACGACCCCTCCCACCCCAGAATGCAGGGGAAAGTTTCGTGAAGATGACGGTGTGTTCCAGCAGCTACCGCTCTGGAACGCACCGCATTCGGTGTGAACAAGCCCTCAATGGTTTTATGAACTAATGACGTGAGAGTGACTCTTGACAGACCAGATGGATGGGCCCAGAGCTCCACTTTGACTCGGATGCCAGCAAGGTGGAGGTGGGGTACTGGTATGGGCTGGTATTAATAAAGATGAGCTAGTTGGACCTTTTTGGGTTGAAGATGGACTCAAAAATCAACTCCCCAAACCTACTGCCAGTTTTTAGAAGACACTTTCTTCAAGCAGTGGTACAGGAAAAATTCTGCATCTTTCAAGACAATGCTGATTATGAAGGACAATGCTCCATCGCATGCATCAAAGTACTCCACTGTGTGGCTAGCCAATAAAGGCCTTAAAGATGAAAGAATAATTACATGGCCACCTTCCTCACCTGACCCAAACCCTATTGAGAACTTGTGGGGCCTTCATAAATGGGAGATTTACGGTGAAGGAAAACAGTACACCTCTCTGAACAGTGTCTGGGAGGCCGTGGTTGCTGCTGCACAAAAAGTTGATCGTCAGCAGATGAAGAAAGTGACAGACTCCATGGATGGAAGGCTTATGACTGTTATTGAAAAGAAGAGGGGCTATATTGGTCACTGATTTTGTTTTTGAAAATGTCAGAAATGCTTATTTGTAAATTTTGAGTCGTTTGTTTATTATTCTCACTTTAAGGCCTCTTTCACACACAACGCAAGCAAAATTGTATATTGCGTATATTATATGCATGCACTATATGCAATCCCAGAATGCATCACTCGTAATGGAATTTTAATGTGCTGTACGCATGTGCGCGCGTATATGTGCGTAAACACGCGTATGTGCGCGTAAATACGCAGAGATACGCTGCCCGGGCGCAAATATACTGCTCCATACGCGGCTGTATGTATGGAGCCATTTATTTGCATATGTTGCATATGGTACAGCGCGTATACGCGCGGCAGTGTGAATGAGGCCTAACAGATGAAAATAAACAAGTGAGATGGGAACATTTTCGTTTTCCATTTAGTTGCATAATAATCCTGCACACTAATAGTTGCCCAATAATTGTGCACACACATATATTCTCCTAAGACAGCCAGAACCTCGCTTTTACTTTCTTAAATATTCAGGTTTGAGGTTTATTAACATTTTGGATTGACCGAGAGCACTGTAGTTGTTCAATCCTGAAATGAATCTTCAAAAATACAACTTGCCTAATAATTGTGCTTTCAACCCTGTGGTAACACTAGGTCAGAAGTACATAATAGACTATTTTCTATTGTAGGATGACTGTGTCCTTTGTGCTTAAAGCCAGCTCAATGAAGACATGGTTTGATGTGGAGGAACTCATGTGGCCTGCACAGGACCCTAACCTCAACCCTAATAAACACCTTTGTGATGAACGAGAAAGTCGATTACGAGCCAGTTCTTCTGGTCCAACATTAGTCCCTCACTTTACAACAGGCACAAATTCCCACAGACACATTGCAAAATCTTGTGGAAAGCTTTTCCAGTAGAGCAAAGGCTATTAAAACTACACAAGGGGGCAACTCCATAATAATGGTGACCATGGTTTTGAAATTCAATGTCCAATAACCAAATAGGTGTAAAAGTCACGCGTTCACAAACCTTTCACCCAGGGGTGTTGCTAGTTCTAGGCACCCTCGCTGTGTACCCTAAATCTGATGCACTGGTTGCCAAGGGGGGGATTTTTTTTTTTAAGAAGGCGAGGGAGATTTACTGAGGGACAGCAAAGCACCCAGAGTTCAGTGGTTAAGAGTATGTAATGTATGGCACAGCATACACATTGCAGTTAACAGGTTTTTGTTAACTACTACTACATACTACTAATACCAGCAGTACTTTATACAACATGTCCATCAGTTGGGCTACAAATAATAATCATTTTAGTTAATTATTTACCTTCACCTCTTCTGGCTGGTCTTCAACTGTTTTCTGGTGGGGAGGCTGCAGAAAAAAAACCCAGTTTGTGTCAGAGGCAGCGCGCACCCGTGTGCTCAGGTAGCTGCTTGCTGGGTCCTCATGGCCGAGGCCCCAGCGCTGCCCCATAATGTGCCTGTAGGCTTTTTCGTTTCCGGCTCCCTCCTCAGTATCCGGCAGCCGGCGGGCTCTATCATCTCTTCGCCGGTAGTGTCGGATCGGTATCCGGTGGCCGGCTGGGCCCCCCCCATCTCTGCGCTGGGAGTGTCCGATGATCAGATCGGTATCCGGTGGCCGGCGAGCCCCCCATCTCTGCAGATCATCCAATACTCCCGGCGCAGAAATGGGGGGGCCCGCCGGATACCGATCTGTGGACTGTGTTGGATCGGATACTGGGCCCGGTAGGTCCACCCCTGACTCTTATAAATTCCTGACCCTCGCACTCTATATGAGATATTTCTCAATTTTATATTTTATAACAAAAGACCTCAATGCTCTAAAAATAATATTAATATCAACAAGGCTGAGGAAAGAAATCACAATTACAGTTTTTATCGAGAAAAAAAGTATCATAATCAACAATGATTGGGTTTTAGAGGACAAGCTACTCTATGCTGTTTCCAGACTTCTGAAGCAGGAACAAGAAGGAATAGGGAGGGGAAGCAAGACTGAAAGACCGCAACAGGCCACAAAAATTGTCATGTGCTTTTGAACCAGAACATCAAGCTCTGGATGCTGTCCAACTAAGTCCAGCACTGTATACAAGAGCATTGCGTACGTCAGGTTTGAGAAAACCTTCATTCATACACCTGTGGGAGCCTCAAGCTGGATACATGAATTTGTCTAGCTGCCTGACCCTATTCCCTATTACAGCGCTGCAAACAAATGATGGCATCAAGAGAAGTTGCTCTACTTTTTAACAGGTATGATGATTACATCACACATATAACTGCAAGAAGTCAAATCTGCTATCTGGTCATATCAAGGTATATGCATAAACTAATTAAAATTAGACAAATTTCCAGAACAGGCAAGAAAATGAAATAAAGCACTAAACTGGTTCATACAGGCTACAAAGATACATTAGCTTTCCACTATTTACAATTATCTTCCCAAATATGCAAGTGTCCCATAAGGATAAGCATACCACTTGTCAAATGTACTTGTAACTGGGCAAGGCCCAGGATGTATTAAAGTGAATCTGTAGCCAGGCTATTGACATATTTTCTTAACAAGCAGCTAATGGGCTTTAAATCAAGCTATCAATGACCTCTAGTGCTGCAACCACTATAAAGCAATGTATCCCCAAAGTTCACTGCAGGAGCACTGAAATTATTTTTTTAGCAGCTAACTCCCCCAGTTCCCGTTTCCAGCACTCAGCAGCTTACCAAACTCCAATGTAAACACATGTTATCTGGGAGGATGAGCTGAGCTGCTGGGAGAATAACTGCAGCACTTCTGATGTGAAAATTCAGGGTGAATTATTTCACAGTGCCTGCCGCTACAAAGGTCAGTGGTGACCTGTTTTAAAGCATTTACTGCTTGTTAAGAATATGTAAATGTGATACGTGAATATATAAATGTGATAAATGTGAAATGTCCATAGCTTAGTATAGCTAAGGATATTACATTTTATATATGCCGCACTGTAGAGAGGCTCTGCAGCCCTTAGAGATCCCCAGCGACTAGACGCTCCCATCTGACCCCTGTAGGCAGCGGAAGACCCATGATCGGCACCCGCCTATATGGGGAGAAAAACAAAGAAGTTCTGTCCCTGCAAACTGACCGACTTCTTCACCATAGCCGGAGCTCTGGCAAGGCAAGATGGCGCCTGAGCTACACGAGGCCCCCCACGCGGCCCTGTTCCGCAGCATAAGGGTCACGCTACGATTACTGCACGAAGGGACGGTGGTACCAGGGGCACTACACCGCCCAGCAGCTCCTCATCTACAGCCGACAGCCCACAGGATTCTCATCGGAGGAGAGAGACTCTGAAATCTTCTACACCCCAGGTACTTCTCCCTCTAGATGACACTAGGGAACTCCATGATCCCATTGACACCTTCCCTACCACTGATTCCCCTGTAGTGGACACGGTCCTGAAGGATATGCTGGTGTCATTACACAGCTCCCTACAAAGTGATATGGTGTCTATCATGCAGCAGATGATGGGAGAGATTCATGAGCTGGGGGACAGGGTGGATCATGTTGAGCATAAGATGGGAGAATATGCTGAAGCCCATAACAAACTGGTGGATGCCTGTGCTGACACATCTGCTGAGCTCCGCACTATGGCCCTGAAATTGGCAGACCTGGAAGATAGAGCCCGGCGGAACAATATAAAGTTCAGGGGGTCCCTGAAAATGTACCTCCGGTACAGCTGCGGGACTTTGTGCAAAATTTGATCAAAGATCTAATGTCCTCTCTGTCAGCCTATGAGACCATTGTTGACCGGTTGCTGAAACCAACCCATTTTCCTTGACTCAGTGCCTAGGGACGTGATAGCCCGCATCCACTGCTATCATGTAAAGGAACAGCTGATGTCCCTCTCTCTCGCTCCGCTACCCCTCTGCCTGACCCCTATAGCTCAATCTCCTTCTATGGAGACTTGTCACAAGCTACCAGAAAGAGGTTGCTACCCAAAAAGCAAGAGCCATGTTAAAGAACCAGTGACCATTCAAAAAAATATATAAATAGCTGGAATAAAATTCTGATGCCTGGGGAATACATTTCCTGAACATACAGACTTGAAGGGCACTGCACTAAGCTTCTCATTGGACTTATATAACTGAAAAAAATGGGTATCCTTAGGATTCAATGACCTGGAACAAGTATCCAGATCAGTAGCACTTCTGATATTTGATGCATTCGTGTTCTGGGACCGACACAATAACTAGCAAAACCAATGGATCACAGATGGGCACATAGCATTTTCAGAAGGAGGTCAGCAATGACAGCCTACATATTTTCTCAGCATAGGTTTCTGTTAGGTAATGACAGATGACCGCATTTTATATTTAAAGAAAATCTTTCAGGGAGAAACACGGAGGCTGCCATTGCTATCTTATGGTTCTGCAAATGTTACTTGCCTGGCTGTCATGCTTCAGGGGTTTGAGTCACTAACCAAGAACAAGTGTGCAGATAAGAACTTCTGGCTTTGCAATGACTTTCCTGATCTGTATCCTTTATTTAGTACTCACAAAGTATCGAAGCCAAAGGTTCATCATAACAGCTTTTTCAGTATTTCTAGAAGGTGGTCAGCAATGGCAGCCCCCATATGTCTCTTCGGAAACATTTACTTTAAAACTGAACTCCAGGCAAAGCACATACTGCAAAGGCAGCCCCCATATGTCTCTTCGGAAACATTTACTTTAAAATTCAACTCCATGCAAATCAAATCCATACCAGAACCTTTAGGTCTGGTCAGGAAGTTAGGAGGGACCCCTATTTAAAAAAAAGGTCATACCAGGCCTTTTAGCTCTGGTAGGAATTTTCAGGAGGAAACCCACCCCCAAAAATGGGAGAGAAAAAAACGTGGGGTCCCCGCCTACAATCCCAACCACACCTTTGAACTGAGAACGAGCGAGCCCCCCCCTGCCATACCAGGCCACATACCCTTGGCACCGGGAGGGTGCTGTTCCAGGGTGCCAATGGGGACAAGGGCCTCTTCCCCACAAGCCCTGGGGCGTTGGTTGTGGGGGGTCTGCGGGCAGGGGGGGCTTATTTGCATCAGGGTACCCATTAAAAAAGGGGGACCAGATGCGTCCCCACCTTCCTTGTGAATGAGTAAGGGGTACTTGTACCCCTTACTCATTCACTAAAGGGTTAAATACAAATAAGTAAAGAGGCCAGACTTTTGAAAAAAGACATTTAATTGAAACAAAAAACACAACAAAAATCTTTGAAAATTCCTTTAATAAAAAAAAATATCCCAAAAATTTATCCAACGACATAATCCAGGGTCAAACTGGGCGTCCAGTGTTGTCATCGATTAAGGCGACTTGTCGAAATTAAAAGACAACCCGACGCCCGCAGACCCGACCGCATGCGATGAACTCCTGCCACAGAATGAAAATTACATCACCGCTAACTCTGCCCAACTGTTTACATTTGGCCGACACCTGGCAGAGTCTTCTTGTTGGTCCCAGACAAATGAAAACAACTGGGCTCATTTGTTGTCATTTAAGGACAGCCCAATGTCCTCAAATAACCTGAGGATGCTGGTTTGTTATCGAAGGACAACAACTTGGCGGAGCCAGCTGTGACATCACGGCTGGCTCCGCCCAGTTGTCATGTAATGACAGCTCAGTGTCCTCGAGGTCACTGAATGAGAACAACTTGGCGGAGCCAGTTGTGAAGTGACGGTTGGCTCCGTCCAGATGTCATATGAGTTCGGCTCGGCTGCTGTACGGGCTATTGTGAATTGTGAAGGGCTCTGGCAGCTGAAGCTACGGCTAGATCCTTTGGCTCCTTCGTGAATACCCTCTTAGTGTCCTGTGTATTTCCTCCGCATACATTTCCTGTGATAAAGACCAATTATTAACGTTCTGCCAGGCCTGAATGGTTCTGCTTCTGTATTGGGTGAAACTTTTGGGCCCCATCCACAGCTCTGATCTCTGTACAGGCTATGTACAGAAGTGATGATAACACTGCTACTTTTACTTTGTAATATCTGGGTCTGCAGAAGCAAATGGTGCACCCAAAGTTGATTTTTATCCTTTGTGACTCAAATTGTTGACAACAGCACACTGAATGACGGTAAAGTTAAATGTTGGCACCACAGGGTGCCAGAGGATACAGGGTGGGTTGGTGATTTCAGGTATTTTGTTTTATTTGTAGGTCCTCTCTAAAGTAGGTTCCCTTTTTTTAGAATGCTAGTTTCATGGCTGTAATGCTGATGCTAATATTTTAATGCTTTTAGCTCCAGAGTCACTGACCTGGAACTGGTATAGAGATAAGGAAGTCTGACATTCATTTGCAGCATGCTTGCTCCTTGAAAGCCTCCATAATTTTCTCATGACATGAGTACTTCCTCCACCAATGGCTTTCCTTCAGAAAATACTAGCTGTCTGGCTTTGCCTGGCTTCAGTACTGCTGACCCAACAAACCAGAACAAGCATGTACCAAAAAAGCATCACAGAAAAGTCATAATTTCTCATCTCTATACTTAAATACTATTTCTAACACTGACAGAATTGAAGACAGAATTGAAGACATCAAGCATCAGCATGTTCAGAATAGTATTCAGCTCTGTATCTACACCGGATATTCAATATTGTTTAGAATAGGGGCATATTAGTCTTTGCATGCAAAACACAATGCAGTAAGGGAGTATTCTGGTCACCTTATCACCTTTCAGTCCAGATTCTCCTGGGTTCCCCGGCACTCCCTGGAAGAAAAAAAAAGAGCAGCTGTTTACAAATATAACAAATATATTTTAAAAATTGTACCATGGTCACTTCAGTAGTGTAAGAGAATTCGATAGGAGAGAGGACACAAATGTGATACAGAGGGAACATATGCTGCACTTATATGCCATAAATGCTCCCCAGAGTTTAGATTTAGTCTTATCCTGCTCATATATACATTTGTTTTCTAGCAATTTCATCAAGATTTTGGTCACAAATAATCAAATGGATTGCAACCCATCGCTGTGTGTGTGTGCATATATAAATATTACAGTATACACACAAACACACACACATGTATCGTATACATCAGTCCTGGTTACAAGGCCAATAAAAATGCAGTGTGTATAGTGAACATATGTGGCTTTATCCCAGCCTTGGACATCCCAATAGGGTGCTCAGGCAGAGATTGGATTGTTTATGGGTACCACTGATATTGCAAATGCTGTTGGAGGAAATCAAACCAAGAGTAGTGGGTCTTGAAAAGAAAAATATGCAGATTTCTCCCCACTCCACGAGTCATTTTTGAAAAGACATCTGTCCATCTTTGGCTAGGCTAATGCTGATCACACATGTTACAAATATACTGGTATGGTCTCCTTTAGTTCTGCCAATAGCTATGTAGTGCAAGTGCCTACCTGACTGGATACAGACAGAATGGATTGTGTAGACAAGCCTTACCATTACATAGTTTTGGCAAAGATTTTTGGAGATTGTACAATCAGATTTGCAGCTTTAAAGCTTGCATCAATGGGCGATTCCTTTATAGGTGCTACATCTAATCCCCTTCTAAGCTGCTTCATGCTTCTCTTGCATTTCTATTGACTTGCATTGAGAGAAAAGAAGTCCCGATTTGAACAAAAGATTGTGTACATAAGGCATTACTCTACCCAGTTAAACTTAAAAACACTAGAGTTAAGAAAGGGCTGTGCATAAGGCACATCTGCTGGTGTGCATTGTGTACCTGTGCTGCAATGCATTATAACAACACATTGCAGTCTTTACATATTGCCTTGCTTTTTTTATTTATTGAACGTTAAATATTATCTGCATTTTTTTTAGAAGTACTGCAACACACCCATATGGGTAAACAAGCCACAAATTATTTTCTAGGTGTCCTTGCGTTGGGTCTGCGTTGATCTGTAGTGATCAGAGCAGCTCAACGGACATGGTGTGAATAAGCCCTAAAACTCCAAAGGATTTTTTTCCATTTGGTACAGAGTAGGGAACAGTTAGCTTCTCTGTCAGGTTTTTCTTGCCATGTACTTGTTGGACAAAAGTTCCCTTAATTTCCTGTGAGGGTTACACCTAGGCATTTTTCTGAGCTGAGCTTCTGGTCTCTGAATATTCCTTTGAAGAACCCACTAGCAGCAAGTGGCAGTGTTGCTGGCTCCCTCAATTGTTCTCCATTGCAAAATTACTTGAGAGGTCCATCTGAATGTGACCAACTACGACTAGTTATACCATGATACAGATAAATAAGAAACCTCAAAGAGTAATACTTTTTGTATGTTTGAGTGAACTGTATGAGTTCACTCAAAATTAAACTTTTTTTTATCAAAGGAGTTCCATACTCCTTGGCATATACATGGCATATTCTGTTTTGCGGACTTACCTTCAAACCTTTAGGTCCCATGAAGCCTATAACTCCAATGGTGCCCATGTCACCCTGATAAGAACAAAATCAGGGAGGTTAGAGACAAGGAATGCCAAAACTGAAACACTGTTTACATTGACCTACAAGCATATACATTTAGCAGTTACTAAATATTTGTATATAATACTAGTGGAATTATTAAATAAATGTTATACATGAAATAATGGGCTAAGCTATAGCTATACTGGCCACAGAGTAGGCAACAAGTCAAAATAAATGCACTGGCTATCTTAGGTGAGATAAAGCTGAAACCTGAGCAACAAACTCCTCCACCAGTACACACATTTATTGAAGCAGCAAATAAAGCAAAGCTGATGTACAAAAGGCGGTAATTTAAAGCAACCACTCTAAGGAGATTTTTCATTGGTTGCTCTATATTTACTGCACTTTGCACACCACTCTTCACCTTTACAACACTCTTCAGTGTTAAAAAAAAGAGAAAAGTGAAGAACCACACAAGACCACAAGAACTCTTTGTAGGAAAAATGAACCCACAAGGGCAAATTTAAAAAGCAAATAAATCAATTATCTGGTTATTTTGTTGCGTTTTTGCTCTTGAATGCAACATTTGCTCACCTCATAGTTTTAGCCGACCTGTTACAATGAGACTGTCACAGGTCGGCTCAGTAGATCGGGAGTTGAGCGAACACATACCGGCATTCGCTCACCTCTCGATCCTGTCACGGCTCTCTGCCGTGACAGGGGAGGGGCTGGATTCCCCCCTCCCCTGACTGGCGGAACGGATGGGCGCAGCAGCTCGCGGTATACTGCAGCGACCCCATAGTTCTCCTTGAAATACATTTGGCAGGCAGGCTGGCCCACATGTTTACCCAATGAGCTCATTGAGCTGCATTGCCATTGTTTGCCATGCACCTGTAACATTCGTCATATACATAATCTGACCTTGGCTGGCTTTGATTGTTTTAAAATATTCACATTTTCCATTTTTATTTATGTTTTATCACCAATTCACTATTGGTGAGCCACAGCAATCAATCAAGCTCCCTTGTATAAACCCACATTTACGGAGCTGCATATAAGGATTTTAATTCCCTGTTCCGCAAACTACTATAAGGCTCTTAAATGGTTGGGCTGAACTCCGCCAGCTTGTCAGTGAATGCAAATAAATCTTGGTGCTAACATTTAAGCATTTTTAGTAAGGATAATTAAAATAAAAAAAGATAAGGAGTTTTTTTTACAGGCCAGGACTACCACTTACATCAATAAATAAATAAAGGCATTAATCCAGCCTCAGACATCCCATCCCATCCTCATGCCCCAGCCTGTCCCAATGTGTATAACTATCTTCTACCCTGCTCACCTTAAGGCGAGTCCTGATAACTCTTTAGGGAAGCCTACGCCGCATCCATCAAAAAGCTACTTTCACTTTCTCCATCAACTCATCCCTTACAGTTTTTACCTTGTGAATAAGTTCCTCCCCCCCTTTAGATTGTAAGCTCTCACAACCAGGGCTCTCCTAACTCTCTTGCACTGTATTGTAACTGCACTGTCTCTCTTTATTTTGTAGAGTGCTGCACAAAGCGTTATATATGGTGCTATATAAATCCTGTATAATAATAGGAAGAAGATGAATAGCTGCACAAGTAAAACCTACTCTTTCACTTCCATATTCAAACCCACAATGAAAAAATGCAAGAGTTATCTCACAGATCAGTGTTTTTCAGCTTATTACAATTAGAATCTATATTTAACAGTCAACATATTTAAGTCCCTCTACAGTTTGTTTAATTACTAGTAGTAACCTATAATTATGTTAAAAGGGATTCTAAATAATCTATAACATTCAAATAAATACTAATATTTAGGGTTTACTGATAATTCTGCACCTACTGTATAGACCCATGCATTTTATTGTGTATTGTTAAATGTGCTTGAGTGGGTTTTTTTCATGTGTTGTAGTACATTTTAGGTGGATTGCTATTTAAAAAGTCAAACCACCCAAAATTGATATTTTAGTTTTAGGAAGATAATGAAACCAACTACTTAGTGAGACAGAGAGCAGTAAAGTCTTGACAGAGGCTTTAATTAGTCCCTACTCTATCCAAAGCAACCATAAAACAGTTATTGCTATACATACACTTTAACTGTCCCCTACTCTGTTTAAAACTAAAACCACCATGATTTATGGAGAAAAGGCATCCTTGCCACTCTTAAAGTAAGGCAGGACAAATATGTGAGACATACAAACATTACACTGGTCTACCAATCTTGGGAAATGATTGACCTCCGAGATAAAATGTGTTAATTCTTACATATTTTGATTAGATGAATTAGAAAACAGGTGATAAAAGGTACTGGTTGGCTAAAGTTTTCAAGATATTTCACAATAAAGATTTATACACAGGCGAGTATATTTCCCTACAAGGGAGGGAGCTGTCTGATTATCATGATGCCTCTTAACTTCTCTACAAAGTACGGGAGAACAATGCAAATGGTACCACATGGAAGCGTAATAATTTATCTTCACTTTGGAGGCTAAAGATTATTACATAACTGTAATTTATTGTTCTTTTATTGCAAGGTACATTTGTCTTGGTCAGGTCTACGCATCATACAGTTACATCTGGTGGATTGTGAAAGTGTCATTGCCTAACATTTCCAAGGAACAGTTGCGTGAGATTTTCCCTCAGAAGCCAAGATGCCTCGAAACTGTGTAAACAACGCAGATAACCTACTGCTAAATTTGTGGGGTTATATTTGCATCTCAAAAGTGCGGTATGGCGGCAGTGGTAAAAAAGGCATACCACCTATATTTCGGATGCAATGTAGGGGATCAGGGCAAGAGTTGGGCCCCTCATTATTGTAGCATTACATGTGCAGCTTATCTGCGTCATTGGCTAAACAAGAAGAAAAAGTCCATGCCTTTTGCAGTCCCAATGGTGTGGAGGGAACCCACCAATCATAGTAGCGACTGCTATTTTTGCATGGTCCCCCAATTGCAAAAGGGATCTCAAGAAAGAAGAAGTGAACCATGGAATATCCATACATTCCATCCGAACTGCGTCCTGTACCCCATGTCGAGGACTTGGTGAGCATAAATCGCACATCCCCCTCGTAGTTTGGAATTATTTTGATGCAATTTTGACCTGAAGCTGTATCTTGGAAATTGGAGCCAATTAATACCAGGACTTAATTTTCCTTTATTAGTGACTCAATTCTGGTAAAATGTAGCTACTTTAATTTCCGAGGCTTTCTCCTTGTAGACCAGTGTTATGTTTTAGACAGCCCTTTATTGTCTCACTTAGACATAACCTGGCAGTTTCATCCATGAAAAACTGCCCAAACCTTTCAGTATAAGCATGATTTCTTTCATCTCATAAAGGGTTACGTTAACACAACCCCAGTGTGAATTTCCTATAGCCCAGTGGTAAGTGAGGTCTTCAGCTATTATTTTATCTGCACAGGCGATCTTCCCATCTGCGTACAGTGACTTGAGGATGGGCTTAGAGCCAAGGACAGCAAGTTTCCTGTAACTAGCTGAAAGAGCTTTCTATGGCCAGTGCAGAAAGGTGCTCTTGTCTGTTATGTACCTGGCTCTACTGTCATTGACTACAAGGATCTGAAGTGCACAAGCAAGGGGCCACAGATCAAAGAAACTTGAGATGTGCTCCTTCATTTTTTCAACAAGCCTGGGACAGATATAATCAGGGGTCCCAGTATTGTGCTGGAGACTTGATCTACTGAGAGGCAAAGTATTGTCTCAGTTAAGGAAACACAAAAGGCTATTTACTAGGCTTATGCACTCCCAGCTGTGATATTATGTGCATCAATAAACCTAAACTGTGCTACTTTACCCCCTCTGTGGTTGCCGGCGGGAATGTCCTTCTCCCATACCAAGCTGGCTTTGACTGTTTTTCCAAGAAAATAAATAAAACATTTTTGGAACAAGGAGGCTCTTATTTTACAGCTCAGCTTTTGCTTTGGTCTGTGACACAATCCTTCATGTTATGGATCTAGAGTAGTGACTTCCTAAAAATGTCTTTACTGCATGCCTGCTTTACAGCATAACCTGTCTATCACACAAGCTAGCTCATAGAGAAGCAGGCTAGGGAAGGAAATAGTCAGGAGGGCAAGACAGACAAGGCAAAGGAGGTGGCTGTTTGCAATTTTTCATGTGAAAGAGGAGTTCCTGGCCTGCAGAATGGACAGGAAGAAATATATCTAAAAAATACATAGGTGGAGGTCAATAACTTCAAGACATGAAAGATTTAAAAGCTTAATGAATCAGTGCAGGCAAGATAAGATATTTCCTGGGCAGCAGGCATTATGAATCGCCCAAATGCTCCGATGACTAGCCTGATACCCGGGCTTCAAGTATCAGGAAGCCGGGCAGCGAGTCATTACGCGCTGCCCGGCTTCCTGCTTGGCCGGACTGGTGATGAGGGAGCATGGAGCCGGCTTCCTGGCCAATCAGGCAGCCAAGTGCTGTGTACTGACTCGTTGCCCGTCTTGCTGATTGGCCAGCTTCGACCAATCAGAAAGCCTTGCAATGAGTCATTACACGGTGCCTGGCTTCCTGATTGGCCAGAAAGTCGGCTCCATGCTTCCTAATCAGGAAGCCAGTTATTATACGTTGCCTGGCTTCCTTAATGGGACTTCTTGTATCGGTATTACCGAGTACAGAAAAAAAATATTGGTACTCGTGCTCGATACCAAAAAAACAGTATCGGTGCATCCCTAATTACTGCAGTGCAAGGAACATGCTGATAG
Organism: Nanorana parkeri; assembly: GCF_000935625.1. Lineage (NCBI taxonomy): Eukaryota > Metazoa > Chordata > Amphibia > Anura > Dicroglossidae > Nanorana > Nanorana parkeri. The sequence continues at coordinate 576,227 of NW_017306815.1, forward strand.
GAGGAGAAAGCAGACTGGTAGAGAGATGAGCTCAGCAGTCTGCTGCTTATACTGTCCAGTCACAGGCTGGAAACTGAGCAAAAAAAATGCAGCAGGGATTAGGGTGGGAAATGCGAGAAAAAAAAATCCTTTGCAGGAAAATTAGCTTCTACATATGTATTTCTTCTGTGTATTTAGCTATATGCGTAGAGTTCTGCTTTAAAGGAAACCTGCCATGAGAAAAACTTGGAGGTGGCCATTGCTGGGAATGAATGTTGCTTGACTCATGCTGATCTATTTGCTTCCATATTTCAAATCACTGACCCAGAGCTAGTGTGCAGATGAGGACTTCTGACTTTTCTTAGACTTTGCTGACCTGCATACTTGCTCTCAGTCAGTGACTAAGAAAATACACAATCCAGTGGCTCTGTATAGCAGCCTAACATTTTCATAAAGTGGTCAACACTTTCAGGGCCCCAACATTTTGCGTTATTGTGACCTGATCTTTGGTGAAAGTATTTTTCTTTAACCTTTACAATGCTCGTGTATGAAACATTTCCTGAATTAATCTGAAAAAGTTCAACAAGCCCACAGCGAGGCAGCCGAAGCGTTGAAGAAAATGTTTTTTTCAATCTTCAACTTCACAGAGTATAAACTTAGCAATCACTGAGCTTTGTGTGGTCATTAACATATTTTGTTACTTTTGCAAATTAACATTTCGTTCTATATGTGCTTATGGTAGTTAAAGGCACAGAGTCCCCTTTTTATTAATATTGGCATAAGGCAGAGAATGCTATTAACCCCTTAACCAGCATCGAATGGCAGTTAATACAAAGCTGCCGAGACCAGCTCAAGTCCGAATGACTGGTCTGTAGCTGCCCGCAGGTGTCTTTTTCCGAAAAAATCTTATTAAAGGGCAGCGAGCGGTGTAACGTGAACCTTATGCGGTTGTAAATAGCTGGGGTCTGTCCTGGATAAACAGAGGGCTGAAGGGGTCTTTATATGAGCTCGTACAAAGAGGACGCTTGTTGTAAGTTACACTCCCATGCTGCATCACTGGCGTTGCACGCTGGAGATCAGGAGCGCGTGTCCTGTAGCCTTCTATGTAATCCTCAGGAGGCAGAAAGTCGGAGTCTGTGTGGACTTCTTATATCTGCATACTTTTACTGTTGCCAACAACCCACCAAATCTGCCTATATGAAATCTACAGCTAAATTCTGGTCTAATTTTCTCTATCAAGGACTTTTCACAGTTTCCTGGTTTAATCACAGTAATAACTTAGAGAACTATGAGGTGAGTGCTTTTCACTTGCCTCATAGTTCTAGCCGACCTGTGACAATGAGACTGTCACAGGTTCGGCTCAGTAGATCGGGAAGTGAGCGAACACATACCGGTGTTTGCTCACTTCTCAATCCTGTCACGGCTCTCTGCCGTGACAGGGGAGGGGCTGGATTCCCCCTTCCCCGCTCCGATCCTCCAGCGCTGATTGGCGGAACGGACGGGGGAAGGGGCGGGTACAGCTGGCTCTGCCTTTAGATAGGCAGAGCCAGTTGTCACTCACGCAGCTGGAAAGGATCCAGACATAATTGTCGGGATCCGCTTCAGCTGCGGAGTCTCAGTATACCGCGAGCTGTAGCGGTATACTGAGCTTAGGGTGATGGGAGGACGCTAGTTTGTGTCCTCCCGTTACCCTAAGTAGAACTATGGGGAAAAGCCCTAACCCCATAGTTCTCCTTTAAGCATCTAAAATCTAGGTTTTTCCTGACTGTGTGAGTGCACATCCCCCTGGTTTACTCATATGAGTTATATTGATGTGCACACTGCTTGCTATATGATTTAAGGAAGAACTCCAGTCCAATTGAAAAAAACAGGCTAACCACAGACACGATACATTAGCTTTCAGTGCCAGGTGATTGGCACTAGTATTTTTTGGCACAAAGCTACAGGCACTAACAGAAACCATTAGACTCCCCTCCCTCCAACCCTCCCTGTAACTTTAAAGCTGATGTCATACAGGTAACACATTGCCAGCAGAAGAATGACCGAGGAGAGGCTTCCATTTACTCTAACTGAATTGCTCCCTCACTGGCCTGAAATATTGCCAAGTCTCATTTGCTAGTGAGGGAGCAACATCTTGCTGGTCCAGCTAGCAACGGAGCAGTTCAAACAAATAAATGGTATGTCAGGGGTCAATGAACTATGGTGATAAGTGGTCTGTTAGCTGTGCTGTTGACACCCTCCCTGTATCTCCAGTCCTAGCACTAACCATTCCCGTACGTCCAGTCCTGACACTAACCTTCTTTGTATCTTCAGCCGCAACACTAACTGTTCCTGAAACACAAACACTAGCCCTCCCTGTAGGCCTAACGCTAGCCCTCCATGTAGCCCTAAAGTTACCCTCCCTGTAGCCCTAACGGGGCTACAGGGAGGGACCACTCATTTGATATAGGAATGTGTCTTAAGAAATGTGCAATTCCAAGCCAACTGTTTGTTTCCTGAAAATATTCCACAATGAGAGCTGTGCAATAGACCAACTTTTACAGGAAAAATTGATCCATGGAACTGAAATTCCATTGTACACTCTTTTTACATGTGTGCTTTGCAATTGTAACATAATCAAGTGATTGCGCACAGTAGTTATGCGTATTTCCTGTACCATTTGTTCAGTATTATTTTCACAAAGCATTAGATATCTTTATTTGGCATGATGGAGGCTATTGTATGCTGTGGTTTAATCAAAGCAATCTGTGTTTTGTTGTTTTGCTTGGTATGGTGGCCATATAGTATAATGCGCCTTATGCACTAAAGAAAGAAGAACATGTGTCTGCTGAGGGCCCATCAATGCTTTTTGCACACTGTATTAAGAATGCCTCTTGTAGTCAACTTAGGTGTCCTGCCTTCCCTGCAGTTGTAACTAATGAATCATAAGTGTAATGCCTTGTGTTCTGTGGTTTTTTTGTACAATACATCTACCTCACATATGCAATGTTTTGTTTTGGGTGCTGCAAATGTTTCTCCTGTTTAAAGTTGGCCATACCACTGTCAATTTCTTTCCTTCAACCCGTGGGCTGAACATAAGACATTGACGCAATTCCTCCATCAACACAAATAGCGCGTCGATCGAGGAATCACCGCTGTTTGCACTGTATTGTGACAGGTGACGCCGGAATATCCGATCAGAGTGGGCAGCTCATTGGCTGCCAGCTAAGATCGTATGAAGATTTTTCCAGCCGGCTCCTTCGATCTGCTGATCGAGAAATGCCTGCTGAAAGGGAGCTCCAACAGCCCCATACACTGGCTGAATTTCGCTCGGTACATTAAAAACCATCCGAAATTCGGCCAGGGTATGGGCACCTTAATTCATCCTCATTTTGATGTTCAGTACAGTTGCCTCTCCAATAGAGTCTGCTCTGGCCTTGCTGTCAAGTGTTGCCATCTCTCCAACAACAGTCCCAGCAAACTTTGGAAGGCTTTGCTGTAGTAGCAGTGTATGTCCTAGAATATTTACACTGGCTTGTTAAAAATGGTCATTCCTGGGGCGCAGATAAGGAAAGGGGCCCAAATTCCACCAGAGTGTCAGCCATAGACATCACTAGCACTGGGGGCACATGCCCTGGGTCTCCTCTCCCGTGCCCCCTTAGTAATGCCCGCACAGTACGCAGGTGTCACTTTAATGCTGTAGGCCATGTCACCTGCAAAATTAGGACCTTAAGTACAGTGCGACTCAGAGCAAAGAAAGGCCCCTAACCTCCTCTTTGGTTCCCTCACATGACACAGCAAATGGAACCCCAGGACTTCCCTTCACTGTGCGTGCGCAGGTCATCACTATCTGGGAGCCTTTTAGAGGTGGAGGAATTGAGTTGGAGGAAGATTAGTCCTGAGGGAAAAACAATCCCTGGCGGGAGGGAGGGGGGTGAGATTGTGCTTGAGAAAAATTTGAGACATTTTTTTTTGGGGGGGGGGGTGTGATTGTGTTGGAGGGGCATTTGTG